>NW_027094387.1:0-108522 GCF_029207755.1 Chamaea fasciata
GTTTTTTTGCTGATTTTGGGGGGATTTTGGGAGGATTTTTGGGGGGTTTTTGATTGGATTTTTGCGGGGATTTTGTGGATTTTTGGGAGGATTTTTGGGGGGATTTTTGGGGGGGATTTTGGGGATTTTTTAGGAGGATTTTGGGGGGATTTGGATTGGATTTTTGGGGCGATTTTTGGGGATGTTTTGGGGGATTTTTGGTTGGATTTTGCGGGTTTTTTGATGGGATTTTTGGGGGGAATTTGGGGGGGGATTTTGGGGGTATTTTTGGATCAATTTTTAGAGGGATTTTTGGGGCGATTTAGGGGGATATTTTGGGGGATATTTTGGGGGGATTTTTTGGGGGATATTTGGGGGAGATTTTGCGAGATTTTTTGTGGATTTTTTGATGATTTTGGGGGGATTTTTTGGAGGATATTTGGGGAATTTTTCAGGAATATTTGGGGGGATTTGGGGGGATTTTTGGGGGGATTTTGGGGCCATAATTAGGGGGGGTTGGGGGAATTTGGGGGGATTTTTGGTGAAAATTTGGGGGGGGATTTTTTCGGGGATTTTTGGGAGGATTTTTAGAGGTGTTTTTGGGGAATTTTGGGGAATTTTGGGGGAGATTTTTAGGGAGATTTTTAGGGATTTTTTGGGAGGATTTTTGGGCGGATTTTTTGTGGGGATTTCGTGGATTTTGGGGTGGATTTTTTGGGGGAATTTTGGGGGGGATTTGGGGGGTATATTTGGATGAATTTTCAGAGGGATTTTTGGGGCGATTTTTGGGGATATTTTTGGGGATTTTGGGGAATTTTTGGGACGATTTTTTGGGGGGATTTTGCGAGATTTTTTGTGGATTTTTTTATTATTTTGGGGGGATTTTTTGGAGGATATGTGGGGAATTTTGCAGGAATTTTTGGGGGGATTTGGCGGGATTTTGGGGACATACTTGGGGGGATTTTTTTGGGGAATTTGAAAGGATTTTTGGTGGGTTTTTTGGGGCGATTTTTGGGGATATTTTTGGGGATTTTGGGGGAGTTTTTGGACGACATTTGGGGGTATTTTGCGAGATTTTTTGTGGATTTTTTGATGATTTTGGGGGGGATTTTGGGGGCATATTTGGGGGGATTTTTGGGGGGAATTTGAATGGATTTTTGGTGGGATTTTGGGGGGGGATTTTTTCGGGGATTTTTGGGAGGATTTTTAGAGGTGTTTTGGGGGAATTTTGGGGAATTTGGGGGGAGATTTTTAGGGGGATTTTTAGGAATTTTTTTTGGAGGATTTTTGGAGGATTTTGATTGGATTTTTGGGGCGAATTTGAGGATGTTTTTGGCGGTTCCGGGGGGGTGTTTTTCGGGGATTTTCCCGTGGATTTTTGGGGAGGATTTTGGGGGGATTTTGGGGGGATTCAGGGGGAATTTTGGAGGGGATTTTTTTTGATTTTTGGAGGATATTTTGCGGCATGTTTGGGGAATTTGGGGGGGATTTTTTGGGGATTTTTGAGGGGATTTTTGGGAGGATATTTTCGTGGATTTTTGGAGGGATTTTTTTTTGATTTTGGGGGAATTTTTGGGAGAATTTTTGGGGCGATTTTTGGGTATTTTTGGGAGGACCTTTATGGGGATTTCCTGGATTTTGGGGTGGATTTTTGGGAGGAAATTTTGAGGGATTTTTGAGAGGATTTTTTGGGGGATTTTGAGGGCTGTTTTGGGGGGAATTTTGGGGAATTTTTTGGAGGATTTTTGGGGGGATTTTGCGAGATTTTTTGTGGATTTTTTAATAATTTTGGGAGATTTTTGGGCGCATTTTTGCGGGGACTTTTTGGGGGTTTTGGAGGATATTTGGGGTGTATTTTTATGTAATTATTAGGGCGATTATGGGGGCATTTGGGGGGGGATTTTCAGGGGAAATTTGGGGTGATTAGGGGGCGATTTTTTCGGGGATTTTTCCGTGGAGTTTTAAGGGGATTTTGATGGGATTTTTTGGGCGATTTTTGGGGATATTTTTGGGGAGTGTTTGGGGTTTTTTGTGGGGATATTTGTCGGGATTTTGGGGGGGATTTTGACTGGATTTTGGGGGCGATTTTCGGATATATTTTTTCAGGATTTTGGGGGGATTTTGTGGGGGTTTGATTGGATTTTTGGCGGGATTTTTGTGAGGATTTTTTTGGGATTTTTGTGAGGAGTTTTTCGGGGATTTTTTTGGGATTTTTTGTGGATTTTTAGGGGATTTCGGGGAGGAACTTAGGGGAGTTTGGGGGGGGGGATTTTGGGAGATTTTTGCGGGATTTTTTGTGGATTTTGGAAGGCGTATTTGGGGAAGTTTTGGTGGCATTTTTGGGGGGATTTTTAGGAGGATGTTTGGAGGATATTTGGGGAAATTTGCAGGAATTTTGGGGGGGATTTTGGGGCATTTCTGGGGAATTTTGGGTGGATTTTGGGGCAATGTTGGGGGGATTTTGGGGGATTTTTGGGAGGATTTTTGGGGGGGAATCGGGGGGATTTGGGGGGGAATTGTTGGTATTTGGGGGAGTTTGGGGGGATTTTAGGGGGAATTTTGGGGGATATTTGTGTAAATTTGGGGGGATTCGGGGGGATTTTTGGAATAGAGCCTGAACGAAAGGCTTTTTTGTTTCGGTCTGGTTGCTGGCAGGGCTCTCGCAGGTGTGCTCGGGGGTCTTTTGGGCCATTTATTCCGGAGGCTGTTCGCCAGGGCATTCCTGGGCACGTTCGTTTATGGCTCCGCTCCGCGCCGCCGCGCGGCAGTGCTGCCACCCTGTGGGCAGAGAGCGGTACTGCAGCTGTCCCCCGTGCCCGTCCCTCATGATCTGTGAGGCAATGCTGCCACCCTGTGGGCAAAGAGCGGTAGTGCAGCTGTCCCCCCCCGCCCGTCCCCGACACGCGTGGCAGCCCCGCACTGTGAGCTCGGGGGCGGTGCTGCCGCCCGCCCGCCCGCAGCTCGGGGCCGAAAGGGAGGGAAAAAGGCAAGGAGCCCGGGCGCGTGGCAGCCGGCTGCCTGCGCGCGCCACCCGGACCCCGGAGCCGTCCGGGCGCGATTTTCCGCGGCGTTTGCGGGTGTGCGGACGCGGGATGGGGGCGCAGCGGCGCCGCGGGCGGGTTCGGGTTTTTTATTCACTCAGGTGACTGGGTGAGCAGCCGGCGCGGGGGGCCTGACCAGTGCCAACACGAAAGATGGCGGACCGACAGGAAGTGGCTTCACCCTCAACCAACATGGCGGCGAGGAAGGGCGGAAGTCGCGTCCGTCCCCTCCCAAGCTGGCGGCTCGGCGCGACGCGCTTGACCTTCCAAAGACGGCGGCAAAAAGAGCGGTAAAACGGCAAGGACGGGGTGGGCGGGGGCGCCTGCCCGGCTGCCTTCGCCCTGCCCTGACCACGGCGCCGCCCGGCCGCGATTTTCCGCGGCGTGTCCGGGTGCGCGGCCACGGGCTGTGGGCTCGGCGGCGCCGCGGGCGGGCGGGCGGGAGCCGGGCCCGCGCCGGCAGGCAGCGGCGGCGGCGCCTCTCTCTGCCGAGGTCCCGCCGCGCCCGCCGTGCCGGCCGCCCGTCTCGCTCCGCACGTTCCCGCCGCTCTCCGCCGCGCCCACACGCCACCCCCCGCGGCCCTCCGGCCCGGGGAAATGGAGGGAAATACAAAAGCCTTAGGGCAGAAGAAGTCGGCCGAGCCGGCCCGAGCCGTGCCCGTCCCGCAGCCGGCAGCAGGAAGCGGCTGCTCTCTGACTCAAAGCTCAGCGCGGCGGAGGTAAGCGCGGGGCTTTCGGCGGGGGCGGCGGGGAGGACGCCCCGGTTGTCCGGGCAGGGCTTCCCGGGGACGGTGTCAGCTCCCCGCAGCTCTGGCTGAGGGCTGCACCGAGTCTGGGCTGAGCCAGCTGGGAGCGGGCTCTGCTGGTCACGTCCCCGGGAGCCGCTGCCGCCGCCGGAGAGGACGCGCAGCAACCTTGTGCCGTCTGTGCGTGCAAGGTTTTCATGGGCTTTGTGGCGAATGTGGTGTTTGGGACCCGGAGCGCTGGGTGCCCTGGGTGGGGATGTCCTTGAAGTAGCCAAGCTGAGCACTGGCTGAGATTTCCAAGCCTGGAATTCTTGAAACAATGTTTAAATAGTTTACCTTCAAAGCAACGTTTAAATAGTTTACCGTCGAGTTGAGGCAGTAGATCAAGTCGATTTGTTAGAGTGGCAGAAATGGTTTTTTGCCTGGAAGTGTGTTGGTATAAGCAAGCCTCCGTCGTGTCAGAATGAATTGGTTTTCCTTCTTTTGGCTTTTTTCTTTCTAGGTTGTAGAGCACTGGGGAGACTGTTTGGGATAAAGAACTGAAAGGCACAAGGGAAGCTGCACGTTCCCCGGGGAATGCTTTAGGCACCTGCGGCTCCTGAAGCGCACCGAGAATCCCAGCTCCCACAGAAAACCTTCCGAAGCTGGAAGGGACAGACAAGACAATTCCAAGAATGGTGTGGGAAGCACTTTCTCCCAGGCGTGGACAGTGCTGAGATCGGAATGACTTCACAATATTCCTTGTGCCTCTCCTGTTGCCAGCCCAGGACTAAGTCGGTGTTCCCTGAGTGGCTGCAGTTCCCTGCCCGTGGAGGGAGGCAGCCTGTGCTGGAGAGCGGGAGAAAGGTCCCTGCTGCATGCTGTGTCCTCGGTGGGCAGAGAACTCTGACCTTAGCCAGGTGGGTTGGTGAGGATTGAATCAATCCTGCCTCCTTTTGAACGAGTTGTTTTAATGAGTCATCAGCAGGGGATGCTTTTAGCCGGCTTTCGTTCAGTTTCTTTTTCACAGGTTTCTGGTTGTTTTCATCATGAAATTATACCAAACCCTTAAGTTCGCTAAATGAACCCTGAAAAGGTTCAAGAAACCAATCCCAAGAGAATTGGGCCTTGGATAGCTGGGATCTCACAGCCCTTTGGGGCCACGTTGGGTTCACCCCCTGATTTTGGTGCGCAGAGAAACTCTCAAGTTAAGGCTTATCAAAAGAAATGGACCAGTTCTCATAAAAATCAGCTTTCCAAACCTTGAATTAAGATCAGAAATGATGGCAATGCCCTTGGCATAAAACCACCTGTGAAGCCAAGCAGGCTTAAAATGCCTGTAGGCAGGAAATCCAAGAGAAATGGCTGCTGGCTCCTGGCATCCTGGGCTTGCCAGGCAACCTTCAGGTCGGAGGAGCCCTCTGAGATGGCAGTGCCAACCATTCCCCCGGTGCCACCCTGTCCCATGTCCCCAGGTGCCACGTCCGCACAGCTTTTGATCCCTCCAGAGACGGGGCCTCCACCACTGCCCTGGGCAGCTGTGCCAGGGCTGGACAGCCCTCCCACCATCAGACTTCCCAATATTTGGCCTGATTTGCCCTGGGATCACGGGAGGCCGTTTCCTCGCCCTGGGTCTTACAGTAGCTGCCCTAAGCAGCCATGATTCCAACATGAGAGCGGCTGGCTTCCTTATGACCCCATCTGGAAGGGGCTTGCTTTCGAGAGATGAGCCAGGTAAGGCTCAGCTCGGTTGCCAGTTTGGCAGGTGAGAGCTTGTAGCTCATGGACGTGTCTGGGAGAGGTGTTGCCTCGCTCATCCACCTGCATGCACGTGGTGAGACAGCTAAAAGAAGATTTCCATCCTCTCTCCCTTGTTTCTCCTCTACTGCTTTGTGTTGCCACCTGTTACAATCCATGGACAGAGAAAGTGGGAAATGTGTTTTAGAAATTCTTGGGAATTTTGCTTGTAGGAACGGAAATCCTGAGAGAACTGATATTTGACCTGCCTGGCCTATGAAATGTCCCAGAAGCTGGTTCATGTATCCATGCTCCTGTTGTGTTCATCTGGGCTGTAGTTCAGGCTTTTCTCCCTGGGCTCTTGCAGTTGCTGTGTCTCTGGGATGCGGTGCAGAATGGAATCAGGCGGCCACACCTCAGGTTCACCTTCTCCCTGACCCTGCTCATGTGGCACAGCAGATCCTGAAGCCAGGTACTGGAACTTCCTGCGTGTGTCACTGCTGGGGTGAAAAGCAGAGCCCTGGGGAATGGTGATCTCCCCACCTGCTTTGTGCTCAGACACTCTTGACTGAGCTTTTCATTCTGGGGAAGAGAAGGGGAGGGGTGGCCAGCAACACGCTGAGCCTCAGAGCAAAGGCCTTCTGCAGTTCCTGCGCTGTTCTCCCAGCTTGGAACACTGCACAGTACAGCTTCCATTCATTATTGTCCGTGCTTGTGGATTGGGAAGGTTGTCCTCCTCCACGATGCCCCACCTTTTTCTCTTCACAGAGGAGCACATGTACCTCAAGGGAGACAGATTCCTTCCGTCACATCAGTACTCGGACCTGAGGAAAGTACCAGTTTTTTCCAGCTTTTCTTCAGTATTGATTTAGAGGTAAGAGTCCCGCTTTCTCGATCCAGGAATTCTTGAGAAATGTATAGAAAAAAGCCATAAAAATACAATGAACTCTCATTCTCCCGTGGGTGGTTAATTAGAGGCATCTTTCTTTTGTTTCCTCTTGGGGTTAGAACTGCCATGTCTGTGGGGACTGCGTTGGTTTTTAGTGCTAAGGCGCAACCACTTGCGCTGCGTATTGCTCTGCGAGCACGACAAACAGAATGTTCTGCCCCAGCGAGCTGACATTCATCTCTGAGTTTCGATTAGTAATGTTAGAGTCGCACTGAAGTGTCTTGGGAACGGCAACCTCTACGATTCCATTTGCACTGCATGTTTGGGCTGCAGGCTGACTGTTCCTGATGGATGTTAGGGATGAAATTCGATAGGAATGGAAATGGACAGGTCCAGAAGAAGCTGTGGTCAGGCCTGAGCTGGCACTCCCAGGGAACCAGAGTTTTGTGCTCTTAGGAGCAGGTATTCTTTGGCAACGTCTAAATGTCTGATGATGGTATTTCTGTGGCTTCCAGTACAAAGCAGAGCCTGCGAGTGGATCCTCAGATGTCCTGGGGAAGGGCTTCGTGGCAAACGTTGCTGTGGGCTTTATGACTGCCAGAGGATTTTCCAGGTCATTCTCTCCTTTTCAACAGTCTCTTGTGTGATGAGGGCTCGCTCCCAGGTAAGAATTTGGAAAGAAAGCACCAAAAAACCCCAAAGTACAGAAGTCTGCATGGCTTTGAGATCTCAAGGCCAAAGCAAAAAGGAGCAGCTGACTCTGCCTTTGCCTTCTTGAAAACCTGTTCCTTGTTGATTTTGTGTCCGTGTGGAGGGGGAGATAATTGCTTGTGTCCAAACCGGTCGCAGCCTTGTCCCCTGAAACTGGAACAGGTTGCTGCCATCACGGAGCCTCACGTGGGCACCGTGCCTTTGTGCCTGCTGTCAGGGCCTTTTCTCTTTCGGGGGTCTCCATCCACAGGCAGCACGTTTGTTACCTGAACTGCGCTTCAGCGGGAGGGAAGCTCACGTGCCGGGAGCTCTCGGCTTCGGCAGCGTCCGCCCTGAGCGGTTCGGGTATCGAAGCCTTGGACAAAAGAACAAAATCCTCTCGCTGCCTGAAGACTCCTCGTGAGAGTAGCTTTGAACGGAGAGCGTCTTTCCTTCCCTGGAGTCGCTGAGAGCAGCTGGTGTTCGTGTCACCTTGAAGCTGATCAGATGCCGGTCCGATTGCTAATTCTGAGTTCGATCGTTCGATCTTGACCGTAGAAGAACAGGTCCTATTTTCTGTTTCAGAGCGGTATTCTGGAGATATTCCAAAGCGCTGCCCGTGCCAGCAAAGCTGCCTGTGAGCTGATCCGGGATCACGGCCTCCTCCCGTGGGTCCTGCACAGCTGAGAGCAAAGGTGAGCAGAGAAGTACAGGAGAAACGGGAACAATTTTGCTGCCCACGGTAGAATAACTGTGTGAATGAGTATGAAAACAAGGGCGACAGGCCGGGAGCCGGGGGCACCGAGGGCCGGACGGGCAGAACTCGCTGAACTCTGAGGTGTCCCTTGGGGTTTCGAAAACAGAATCGAGATGCTTTCAGGTTGTGGTAGGAGGGGGATGATGCTGGGGGGGCTTCGTGGTTTGGAAAACACTTGCTGGAAAAACTGAGAAAGCCAACTGGCACCTGGAATCGGTGTCTCTACCTTTTGAGTTTCAAACAGCCTCAGATCCCGTCCTGTCACGGGACCTGCCGCACGGGAAGTGGCACAGCAATGGCTTTGAGTTGTCTAGAACATTCCTCCCCCCTTGCCTCTCCCTCAGGTACGTTTGCATCCGGCAGAAATCTCTTCTGCGCAGAGCGCCCTGACAGGCTCAGGCAGGTGCCCCAAAAGTGCCCTGGAATAGGGTCCCCTGTGTAGGTGATGGACCAGCTGCCGGCGAGGATCTGCCTTCCCAAAGTGGTTCTCTGTTTTGTTTTCTTGTTGGTTGGTTGGTTTCGTTGGGCTTGTTAATTTCGTTTTGTTTTGTTTTGTTTCTCAGGTTTCTGAAAAGCAAGGGGATCAGTCAGATGACTTCCTTACTCCGTACTCTGTGGCTAAGAAAAGAGACAAAACAAGAATCAATCCCAGGAGAAGAGACAAAACAAGAATCAATCCCTCCTCCCTATTCAGCTTGTAAATGAGTTTCTGTATGTTTTGGCCCCCTTCATCAAACATATTGGGTAAGTCTTTGTTTTGTTTTTTGTTTTGGTCAGTTTGCATTTCATCCTCTGTCCAGTTTGACCTTTATTAAGGCCAGGAGGATTTCTTTGTCTCTGGTTGATGAATGGCTTTTTTCGCCTTCAGTTTGCATGTCGAGTAGTGAATTTGGACGAGATTTCTCTGACAGGAGGATTTAGGTGTTTGAAGACATGGGGAAAGAAAGTAAAGTGTGATGCACAGCTGCTGTCAAGTCCTAGGTCCTTCATTTCTGGCCCTTGCCACAGTAAGGCTTAGAAACTGTACTCATTAATTAGCACGCAGGAAAACACGTGGCACTTGTGTTTCCTCTTGGCAGGACTAACGTAGATCTGGCCAGGCTGACCGAGTTCTTCGGCCCCCTCAGCTCTGTGCAGGAACACCGTGCTGTTGCTGCTGAGGCTTTTAGGGGGATGAGGTGAACGACAGCGTCCTCTCCAGCAGGGAGCTGCTGCTCCTGCTGCTCCTGCTGCTCCTGCTGCTCCTGCTGATCCTGCTGCTGCTCCTGCTGCTGCTCCTGCTCCTGCTGCTGCTCCTGCTGCTCCTGCTGCTGCTCCTGCTGCTCCTGCTGCTCCTGCTGCTCCTGCTGCTCCTGCTGATCCTGCTGATCCTGCTGCTGCTCCTGCTGCTCCTGCTGCTCCTGCTGCTGCTCCTGCTGCTCCTGCTCCTGCTGCTGCTGCACAAGTGGAGCCTTGTCAGCGAAGACCTGCATCTGCAGGAGGCCCCGCAGGCCCTGGCTGGGAAGTGCCAAAACAAAGAAGTGATCAGTAAGTGCTGAACTGCTTCCAGGAGGGCGTATTTTGTTGCAGCCGTTACAGACCAACAGTCCAAGTGAGGCCAACTGCTCTGGAAACAGTACTAATGCCTTCTGCCAGCCTGATGGGGCTTGGGGGAGGAGGAAAGGAAATGGCAAGGCATTTTTCAGGTCTTCCTTGGGGTGAATTCTAAGCTTAGCACAATTGGGAAGCTTTGAGGAAACACAGTTTAAAAAGGGGAAGAGCTGTAAAATGGAACTTAGTTGCCAATCTCATGTCAGGTTCTGAAAAATGGTCTTCTTGAATCAAATCTCAGAAGAAATAAGCGGTGCCTGGAGGCTCTGTGCTCAAAGGTTTGAATGATTCTGAGTGTGGATGGGGATCTGAAAGTCACGTGTAAGTAAAACCAAAAAACACATCAAGCAAGCAAAACTGCAATAGTTGACTTTTCTTGTTGTCATCGTTTTGGAAGAAAGGAAAAATATGGGGCGAGAGGTGAGAGCAGGATCTGCAAAATCTCGGAGTTCTCCGCGTCTCCCTGAGGCTGAAGCCGTGTTTGCTGTCAACGATGGCAGAGTGGAAGATGCTAAAGACTGAAAACTTGGGGTTTTCCCCCTGAATCCCAAGGCTCTGTCAGCAGCTGTGCCCTGTCTATCTCTTCAAGGAGTTTCCGGGTTTAGGAAGGCTTTTCCATTCTTCCGCATTTCTCTAGAACTCCACTCCAAAAGAACGGTGCTGTGTCCGTGTGGTGTTGGTGACTCTGTGTGAGTTGTTGTATTAAAGCCAATCGTTGGTAAGGGTTCTGAGCCTGCCTTGGGAAGCCCTTGGAGGTGGCAGCTCTTCTTTAATTTCCCTTGGTTCCTTTCATGCCTTTCAGTGATTTCTGCGAGGTGCACTGCAGTCTGCCTGAAGCCAGCACATCCTGTCCGTGTTTGAACTTGACTCCTGTTGTTTTTCCTCTTGCAGGGAGTTGGCAAAAAGAGGAGAGAGCCAGTAGGAAGTGAAGCCCCTGGAAGGCCTCATCCCAGTCCAAGGTTCCCACTTTTCTCTCTGACTCCTGGGTAATTACCTGGCCAGAACTGGACACAGACTGTCCATTTGATTTCCTGCCTTTTCCAAGAAATCCTTGCTGTCAGCCGGAGTGTGTTCCTGGTCTCCTCCTCCTCGTCCTCCTCCTCCTCCTCCTCCTCCTCCTCCTCCTCCTCTTTTTGCCAAGGTGAATTTTGGTTATTGCAGGAATTGTGGCTCTTTTGTTCCACTGAAACTTGCCAACTCTGCTGAGGGTTTCCGGTGTCAAATCCAAGTAAGATTGGAGTTTCTTTGCATTGTTACTCCCACAAAATAGAGGGATTATTCGGTCCATTCCTATGGGATAGGAGTGGCTTGACCTTTTTAATTCTCCCTTCCCTTGAAAATCAGAGCAGAGGCAGCAGATTTGAAATCGTCGTTCCACGAACCCCAGCGGTTTCCTGGCTGTCGGGAAAGTTTTCCACGTTAGAAATTGCTGAGCTTGTCTCTCAGGCAAGCTGGGATGTAGGTGTTATTCCTTCCTTTTATTTGATGGTTTTCCTCTCTCTGATTTTAGGAAGGGAACGTTTCTAGCCAGTGCCAATTTTCCATCCGAACTGGAAGTTTTGGACGTGGTGGGGCACATTTCCAAGGAAAGGGACCCAATTCACCTTAGTAAATGAGGAATTGTTCAGCACCGTGTCCACAGAGTTTTGGGAATTCCCAGGAAAACTTGCCAAGTGTTTGTTTAATTGCCGGGATTCATCTCTTTGTCAAGTTCAATGCGCTGCGTTTTCAGTTCCATGAATGCCATTAAAAGCTGAATGCCGGCCTGATTGCTGTTCCTTGGACACAGGGGGCTGGTTCTTTCCTGCCTTGCCGAGGGCAGAGCTGCTTTTGTTGAATTTTGGGGTGGGCTTAGGGGAAGCGAACGAAAAAACCCCACCAAATAAAGCCCCCACGACCCCCCGGCCCCCCCAGCAGACATACAGCAGACAGGGAGAAAGAGAAAATACGCCAATGGGATTGGAATGGAGATGGGAATTGGACCCCTTAGGAAACCAGGCTCCTTGAATTCTAATGAACTGTGTTTGTGATGTGTTAGGGGAAGGAATTCGTCTGGTTTGAACCATCATTTCAAATGTGACCAAATAAACACGGATTGAAGAAAACGACAGGATTTGGGGGCATTTTTCTGGATTATAGGGGAATTTCTTTGGGGATTTTTGGGGGGAGTTTGTGGGAGTGTGGAGGTATATTTGTGGATTTTTGGAGGCTTTTTTGGGGAGATGTTGGGGGGGTTTTGCGGGATTTTTGGGAGGATTTTTGGGGAATTTTGCGAGATTTTTTGATGATTTTAGGGGCAATTTTTGGGATGATTTTTTGTGGATATTTGGGGAATTTTGCAGGAATTTTGGGAGGATTTTTTTGGGGATTTTTGGGGGGATTTTTATGGATTTTAGGGGGATTTGTCGGGGATTTTTGGGGGAGTTTTGGCAGGATTTTGGGGGGATTTTTGGGGGCATTTTTGGTGTAATTTTGGGAGGTTTTTGGGAGGATTTTTGGGGGAACCTGGCGGGATTTTTTGGAGGATTTTTGGGGGGGATTTTTGGAGGTGTTTTGGGGGGGAATTTTGGGGAATTTTAGGGGAGATTTTTAGGGGGATTTTTAGGAATTTTTTGGGGAGGATTTTTGGGGGATTTTGATTGGATTTTTGGGGCGAATTTGGGGATATTTTTGGGGATTCCCGGGGGGTGTTTTTCGAGGATCTTTCTGTGGATTTTTAGGGAGGATTTTGGGGGGATTCTTGGGGGATTTAGGGGGAATTTGGGGGAGGATTTTTTTTTTAATTTTTGGATGATATTTTGCAGCATGTTTGGAGAATTTTGGGGGGGATTTTTGGGGGATTTTGGGGGGGATTTTTGGGAGGATATTTTCGGGGATTTTTGGGGCGATTTTTGGGGATTTTTGAGAGGATTTTTTGTGGATATTTGGGGAATTTTGCAGGAATATTTGGGAGGATTTTTGAGGAGATTTTTGTGGGGATTTCGTGGATTTTGTGGTGGATTTTTGGGAGGAAATTTTGGGGAATTTTGGGGGGGATTTTGGGGAAGTTTTTGGGGATTTTTAGGAGGATATTTGGGGGATTTTTTGGAGGATTTTTGGGGGGATTTTTTGGGAGGATTTATGGGGAGCCGTGCGGCAATGCTGCCACCCTGTGGGCAAAGAGCGGTAGTGCAGCTGTCCCCCCCCCGCCCGTCCCGCCTGATCTGTGCGGCAATGCTGCCACCCTGTGGGCAAAGAGCGGTAGTGCAGCTGTCCCGTCCCGCCCGTCCCGCCTGATCTGTGCGGCAATGCTGCCACCCTGTGGGCAAAGAGCGGTACTGCAGCTGTCCCCCGTGCCCGTCCCGCCTGATCTGTGCGGCAATGCTGCCACCGCGTGGGCAAACAGCGGCAGTGCAGCTGTCCCCCGTGCCCGTCCCGCCGGAGCCGTGCGGCAATGCTGCCACCCTGTGGGCAAAGAGCGGTAGTGCAGCTGTCCCCCCCGCCCGTCCCCGACGCGCGTGGCAGCCCCGCATTGTGAGCTCGGGGGCGGCGCTGCCGCCCGCCCGCCCGCAGCTCGGGGCCGAAAGGGAGGGAAAAAGGCAAGGAGCCCGGGCGCGTGGCAGCCGGCTGCCTGCGCGCGCCACCCGGACCCCGGAGCCGTCCGGGCGCGATTTTCCGCGGCGTTTGCGGGTGTGCGGACACGGGATGGGGGCGCAGCGGCGCCGCGGGCGGCAGTCCATTGAGTCAGGCGCTTGTGGGAGGAGCCGAGGGGGCATTTTAGTGGGTTCCACTACCAAGATGGCGGCAAGAAGCGAGGCGCCTGACCTTCTAAAAAAGGCGGCCAAAAGGGCGGGGAAAAATAAGGACCCTATAGGCGTTTAGTCAGATGCCTGCACAAAAACCCCGACTACGGCGCCGCCCGCGCGCAATTTTCCGCGGCGTTTCCAGGTGTGCGGACACCGGCCGTGTGCTCAGTCGCGCCGCGTCCGCGTTCGGATTCGTGGATTTAGTCAGGCGTCTGTGTAAACACCTGCCGGGGGCCTATGCCGAGCCGCAAAGAACATGGCGGCCGGGACGGAAGTGGCCTCAGCCGCAACAAAGATGGCGGCAAGCAGAAGCGGAAGTCACGCGACGCCCCTCACAAAATGGCGCCGAGGCGGGAGGCGGCTGCCCTTCCAAAATGGGCGGCCAAAAGGGCGGGAAAAAATAAGGACCGTATAGGCGTTTAGCCAGACGCCTGCACGAAACCCCGACTACGGCGCCGCCGGGACGCAATTTTCCGCGGCGTTTCCAGGTGTGCCGACACGGGCCGTGTGCTGAGTCGCGCCGCGATTGCGTTCGAATTCGTGGATTTAGTCAGGCGTCTGTGTAAACACCTGCCGGGGGCCTATGCCGAGCCGCAAAGAACATGGCGACCGGGACGGAAGTGGCCTCAGCCACAACAAAGATGGCGGCAATGAAAAGCGGAAGTTACGCGACGCCCCTCACAAAATGGCGCCCAGGCGCGAGGCGCCCGACCTTCCAAAAAGGGCGGCCAAAAGGGCGGGAAAAATAAGGACCCTGTAGGCGTTTACCCAGATGCCTGCACAAAAACCCCGACTACGGCGACGCCCGGGCGCAATTTTCCGCGGCGTCTCCAGGTGTGGGAACACCGACCGTGTGCTCAGCCGCGCCGCGTTTGCTTTTAAATTCGTGGATTTAGTCAGGCGTCTGTGTAAACACCTGCCGGGGCCTATGTCGAGCCGCAAAAAAGATGCCGGCGGGACCGGAAGTGGCCTCAGACGCAACCAAGATGGCGGCAAGGAAGGGCGGAAGGCTCGTGGGGCTCGTCGCGGCCGAAAATCGCCGAGTGCAGCTCACACCCTGCAATGGCAAAAGCTGTTTTATTAAAACTCAGCCGAGAATTTTCCTCTTATTTCCAGGTCACAGGATATACTGAGGCTGAGAGGGATCCTAAAATCTGACTCTCAAGCGGACGGACCGTTTGAGAATCGAACTCAGCACCTTGGCATTACCCGGACTCTGCTCCAAGCAGCTGAACCAATCTCTGCATTATGGGGATGGACCTCCATAGGATGGCAACGCTTGGCCCCACTAAGGTAAGTGCAGTGCCGCCTTCTCTGCCAAAGCTGCTTCACACACCAGCCCCTGGAATGGCTCGAGGGCAGAAGTGGCTGGCAGCTCACGACAGCACAAAGCTCTTCCAGTGACGCTGATTTCCTGTCCTTTCCAGGATTTACCCAGCAGCTGCCGTAAAAGTACTCACACAAAGTCTCTTTCCGGGCGGAAAGGAGCAGGACAAGTCCTGAGGCTTCCCTTCTTCCACGGCCAAAGCTCTGCAGAGAGGCAGGGCCGGTCCCACCCGCACAGGGGCGTTTCCTGCAGGTGAGTGTTGCCGGGCCAAACTGATGGCAGCTGCTGAGGCCGGGGCTGCTTTTCTGGCCGGAGGCCTCGGTGCCCCCCCGTGCCGCCTGCAGTGTCCCTCGGGGTTTCCTGCAGGTGTCCCGGGTGCCCGGAGGCGCAGGGAGGAAGGAGGCCGGCAGCCCCAGCGGGGCCAGCAGCCCTGGGATGATGTGCAGGGAGGAGCTGTGCCTGCGGGGCCCCGCCCGTGGCAGCGGCGGCCAAACGCAGGGCCCGGGGCCGGGCTCGGGGCTGGCACGGACACGGCCCCGGGGCTGCCGCGGCTCCTCGGCTAGGGGCTGCTCCCGCCGGGCACGGGGAGATGCTGCAGCCCGGACAGAGGCACCCACAGCCCAAGAGCTCCCCAGGGAACAGCTGGCATTGCCCGGGAACGGCGGCTCGGGCTGTCTGCAGAGGGGCTCAGACAGCAATTCCCACCTCCCGGAGCTCCCACACAGTTGCCAGGGATGTCCTGGCCACCCCAAATCCCCTCCCTTTCAGCCTGAGGACATCACCCGTCGGCAGCATTAAAGCCAAGGCGCTCCTCCCTCACAGAAATTAAATCCAGAGCAACGGCCCTCGGAGATGCCTCAAAATCAAAGGTTTGAGTGGGATGGAGTTTCGTTTGGATGAAGTCTGGACTTTTCCAGGGAGCCAGCCGGAGTGCAGCAGTGATGGAAAGCTTTTGCAGGTGGGTCCCACTGGAGGTGTGCTGAAGGCAGGGATGGGCGTCCCTTGCCTGAGGGAAAGGCACTTGCAGAGGCCACTGCTGGGGCTCGGAAAGGAGCTGAGCTCCTGCAGGGAGCTGTGTCCTCCCGAGGGCACAGGGGCTGCCTCAGCACAGGCCGGCCAGTGCCTTCTCCTGCTCTGAAACATCACCTGGAGCCCGAGCTCAGGGGGTGGCTGAATTCCAGGGAAATCTGACAGGTGACCCCCAGGGGGTGAGGGTTATAATTAACCAAATCTATGGAATAGAAACCTATCCTGTCCCCATCCTGCTGAGCTTCCTTGGAAGCTCTGCTGGTTCCTGACACGTCTGGCATTCAAGCAGCAGCTCTGCGTGGGAATATCCGTGCTCCGTGAGGCACTGTGAGGTTATTGCAGCGGGAACTGAGCAGGGAATTCGGGGCCGTGGGTATAATTCATCTAAACTAGCAAAGGTGACAGTGAACCCCAAATCTGGGCACCACACAGAGAACAATCTTTGTGCTGCCCTGTCAGCTCAAGCCCCTGGGCTGGGAAGTTTTGGGAGTCAAACATATGGAATGATAGAAGTCACAGCAACTGGTGTCACCCCGAGGGACAGTCCAAGTCCCAGACAATTCCTCTGCAGTCCCCTGGGGGGGAAAACACCCTCTGTCTGCCAGGAGCCCTGACTCTGTTTCTCCTATCAGCTGTGTTGGGCTTTAAGAACTTGAAATAACTTCGAAGCCAAAGAAATCACCTTTTCCTACTGGTTTGATTGTGTTTTTTTGTTGTTTTTTTTTTTTTTTTTTTTCTTTCAGATGCTGGACTTGCTTCTGTGGATGTGTGCTGAGCTCTGGCTGCAGGGGACTGTCAGGCCTGAATGGCTGTGAGTTTGGGTTCTTCTCGCTGGGGAAGCAGAAATAATTATTAATTAGACTGCAGAAATGTTTTCAGAAACCTTTCCCCTTTCCTGCCCTTGCTGGTGGATCTTCTCTTTCTGCCTTTGACTTTACAAAGCTGTTCCCTGATGTCAATTCCCCTGCCTGAATTCCTTGCAGCTCCTAGCTGGGAAAAACTGGGATGATGTCCTAGGGATGTTCTTAGGGGAGGACAGAGGTGAGATTTTTGCCTGTATTTTTCTAATATTTTCTAAAATTTCAGGGAGCTGCTCCTGCTCCTGCCCCTAATCCTGCTGCTGCTGCACAAGTGGAGCCTTGTCAGCGAAGACCTGCATCTGCAGGAGGCCCCGCAGGCCCTGGCTGGGAAGTGCCAAAACAAAGAAGTGATCAGTAAGTGCTGAACTGCTTCCAGGAGGGCATATTTTGTTGCAGCCGTTACAGACCAACCGTGTGGTGCTGGTGACTTTGTGTGAGTTGCTTTATTAAAGCCAATCGTTGGTAAGGGTTTTGAGCCTGCCTTGGAGAGCACTTGGAGCTCTGGGTGCCCTGGCTTTCCCCTAGGTGTCCCTGGGGTTGCCCTGGCTGTCCCCTAGGTGTCCCTGGAGTGCCCTGGCTGTCCCCTAGGTGTCCCTTGGGGTCCACGGGCTGTCCACTAGGTGTCCCTTGGGGGGACCTGACTGTCCCTGGGATGCCCTGGCTGTCCCCTAGGTGTCCCTGGGGGTGCCCTGGCTGTCCCCTAGTTGTCCCTGGGGTGCCCTGGATGTCTCTTAGGTGTCCCTGGGGGTGCCCTGGCTGTCCCCTAGGTGTCCCAGGGCTGCCCTGGCTGTCTTTTAGGTCTCCCTGGGGGTGCCCTGACTGTCCCCTAGGGGTACCTTGTCTGTCCCTGGGGGGGCCCTGGCTGTCTTCCTAGGTGTCCCTGGGGGGCCCTGGCTGGCCCCTAGGGGTCCCTGGGGGTACCCTGGCTGTCCCCTAGGTGTCCCTGGGGGTACCCTGGCTGTCCCCTATGTGTCCCTGGAGGTGCCCTGGCTGTCCCCTTGGTGTCCCTGGGGGTGCCCTTGCTGTCCCATAGGTGTCCCTGGAGGTGCCCTGGCTGTCCCCTTGGTGTCCCTGGGGGTGCCCTGGGTGTCCCTGGGGTGCTCTGGCTGTCCCCTAGGTGTCCCTGGGGGTGCCCTAGCTGTCCCTTAGATGTCCCTGGGGGTGACCTGGCTCTCCTTGGGGTGCCCTGGCTGTCCCTTATGTGTCCCTGGGGGTGCCCAGGGTGTCCCTGGGGTGCCTTGCTGTCCCCTAGGTGTCCCTGGGGGTGCCCTGCCTGTCCCCTGGGTGTCCCTTGGGGTGTCCTGGCTGTCCCCTAGGTGTGCCTGGGGGTGCCCTGGCTGTCCCTGGGGTACCCAGGCTTTCCTTTAGGTGTCCGTAGGGGTGCCCTGGCTTTCCCGTAGTTGTCCCTGGGGTGCCCTGGCTGTCCCTTTGGTGTCCCTGGAGGTGCCCTTGCTGTCCCTTGGGGGGCCCTGGCTGTCCCTGAGGGGGCCCTGGCTGTCCCCTAGGTGTCCCTGGGGTTCCCTGGCTGTCCCTGGGGTGCCCAGGCTTTCCTATAGGTGTCCCTGGGGGTGCCCTGGCTGTTCCTTAGGCGTCCCTGGGGGTGCCCTGGCTGTCCCTTAGGTGTCCCTGGGGGTGCCCTGGCTGTCCCCTAGGTGTCCCTGCCTCGCTCGTATCCTCGACTCCGCCTCCGGCGCCATGGTGACACCCCTCCCAGTCTGGACCAGTGTGGCCACACCCCCTCCCCTGGGGCCATTAGACCCATCCCAGTATAGACCAGTAAGGCACCGTGTGCCCACCACGGACCCCCACACGCCTGCCAGTTCATCCCAGTCCACTCCCCGTCCATCCCAGTTCTCTCTGATCACCCTCCCAGTGCTCCCAGTCCATCCCAGTCCCGCAGGTGCTGGTGCTTGTGGCTTGATCATCTGGTGCCTGTCCGCAACGTGGAGCGGGTCAAATGAGGCCTCAGGGGGAGGGGGGGGCGGATTTTGGGGGGTCCTGGGGGTCCCGAGTTGTCCTGGAGGGGTTTGGGGGGTCTGCGGGGAGTCTCAAGGGGCTGCTGTGGGTGTTTTTGGGGGGGCTTCGGGAGGTTTGGGCGGCCCATTTGCGGCATCAAAGGAACCTGAGGAGGGTTTTGCGGGCTCCTGGAGGTCGGGGGGGGCCCTGGGGGTGGTTTGGGGGGCACTGGGGGGTTCCAGCCCGTGACCCCCCCCCCCGTTTTTGACCCCCCCCCCCGAGCTGTTTCGGTCTCATCGACGCCCTCCTGAAGCCCAAGGGGGGGTGGGCGCTGGGCCCCCCCTGCTGCCCCCTCCCCCTGCCACCCCCACGACGCCCTGCAGGTGAGGGACCCCCAAAAACCCCTCCCCATGAACCCCAAATCCACCCCTGGGACCCCCCAAAACCTCCCCAGGACCCCAGATCCACCCCGGGACCCCCAAATCCATCCCTTGGACCCCCAAAAACCC
Organism: Chamaea fasciata; assembly: GCF_029207755.1. Classification (NCBI taxonomy): domain Eukaryota; kingdom Metazoa; phylum Chordata; class Aves; order Passeriformes; family Sylviidae; genus Chamaea; species Chamaea fasciata. The sequence goes on from NW_027094387.1 coordinate 18,875, forward strand.
CCAAATCCATCCCTGGGACCCCCCAAAACCTCCCTCCAAACCCCAAATTCACCCCTCGGACCTCCAGAATCCCTCCACAGAACCCCTCAGGGGTGGTTCCCCACGAAAAAGGGCGGGAAACGTGAGGGGAGAAAAAGGGCGGGAAACGTGAGGGGAGAAAAAGGGCGGGATCAAGTGGAGGGGATCAATGGAATTTTGGGGGGGGTCAGCGACGCTGAGGAAGGATCAATGGAATATTGGGGGGGCATCAATGACATTGGGGGGGGTCAGTGACACTCGGGTGGGGATCAATGATGCTGTGGGGGGGTCGATATCAGCTCGGGGGGCGGCCATGGGTTTTTGGGGGGCCGCAACGCAGGCGGCCGTGCTGGGTTTGGAGCGGGGGGGCCCCTTCAACCCCTGGGGGTGCCCTGGCTGTCCCCTAGGTGTCCCTGGGGTGCCCTGGCTTTCCCTGGGGTGCCCTGGCTGTCCCCTAGGTGTCCCTGGGGTGCCCTGGCTGTCCCTGGGGGTCCCTGGCTGTCCCAGAGGTGTCCCTAGGGGTGCCTTGTCTGTCCCTGAGGGGGCCCTGGGGGGGCCCTGGCTGTCCCCTAAGTGTCCCTGGGGGTGCTCTGGTGTCCCTGGGGATGCCCTGGCTGTCCCTTAGGTCTCCCTGGGGGTGCCCTGGCTGTCCCTTGGGGTGCCCTGGCTGTCCCCTAGGCGTCCCTGGGGTGCCGTGGCTGTCCCCTTGGTGTCCCTGGAGGTGACCTGCCTGTCCCCTAGGTGTCCCTGGAGGTGCCCTGGCTGTCCCCTTGGTGTCCCTGGGGGTGCCCTGGCTCTCCCATAGGTGTCCCTGGACGTGCCCTGGCTGTCCTCTTGGTGTCCCTGGGGGTGCCCTGGGTGTCCCTGGGGTGCCCTTGCTGTCCCCTAGGTGTCCCCGGGGATGCCCTGGCTATCCCTGGGGGGGCCCTGGCTGTCCCTGGGGTGCCCTAGCTGTCCCTTAGATGTCCCTGGGGGTGCCCTGGCTCTCCTTGAGGTGCCCTGGCTGTCCCTTATGTGTCCCTGGGGGTGCCCTGCCTGTCCCCTAGGTGTCCCTGGGGTTGCCTTGGCTGTCCCCTAGGTGTCCCTGGGTGTGCCCTGGTGTCCCTGGGGTGCCCTGCCTGTCCCCGAGGTGTCCCTGGGGGTGCCCTGGCTGTCCCCTAGGTGTCCCTGGGGGTTCCCTGGCTGTCCTCTAGTTGTCCCTGGGGGAGCCCTGGCTGTCCCTAGGGTGCCCTGCCTGTCCCCTAGGTGTCCCTGGGAGTGCCCTGGCTGTCCCCTAGGTGTCCCTGGGGGTCCCTGGCTGTCCCCTAGTTGTCCCTGGGGGAGCCCTGGCTGTCCCAAGGTTGCCCTGCCTGTCCCCTAGGTGTCCCTGGGAGTGCCCTGGCTGTCCCCTAGGTGTCCCTGCCTCGCTCGTATCCTCGACTCCGCCTCCGGCGCCATGGTGACACCCCTCCCAGTCTGGACCAGTGTGGCCACACCCCCTCCCCTGGGGCCATTAGACCCATCCCAGTACAGACCAGTTAGGCACCGTGTGCCCACCACGGACCCCCACACGCCTGCCAGTTCGTCCCAGTCCACTCCCCGTCCATCCCAGTTCCCTCTGATCACCCTCCCAGTGCTCCCAGTCCATCCCAGTCCCGCAGGTGCTGGTGCTTGTGGCTTGATCAGCTGGTGCCTGTCCGCAACATGGAGCGGGTCAAACGAGGCCTCAGGGGGACGGGGGAGCGGATTTGGGGGGTCCTGGGGGTCCCGAGTTGTCCTGGAGGGGTTTGGGGGGTTTTGGGGGGTCTGCGGGGAGTCTCAAGGGGCTGCTGTGGGTGTTTTTGGGGGGGCTTCGGGAGGTTTGGGCGGCCCATTTGAGGCATCAAAGGAACCTGAGGAGGGTTTTGGGGGCTCCTGGAGGTCGGGGGGGCCCTGGGGGTGGTTTGGGGGGCACTGGGGGGTTCCAGCCCGTGACCCCCCCCGTTTTTGACCCCCCCCCCCCCCCCGAGCTGTTTCGGTCTCATCGACGCCCTCCTGAAGCCCAAGGGGGGGTGGGCGCTGGGCCCCCCCCGCTGCCCCCTCCCCCTGCCACCCCCGCGACGCCCTGCAGGTGAGGGACCCCCAAAAACCCCTCCCCGGTCCCCAAATTCACCCCTGGGACCCCAAAAAACCCCCAAAACCTCTCCCCGGACCCCAAATTCACCCCTGAGGCGCCATAAAACCCCCAAACCCCTCCCCATGAACCCCAAATCCATCCCTGGGACCCCCCAAAACCTCCCTAGGACCCCAGATCTACCCCGGGACCCTCGAATCCATCCCTTGGACCCCCAAAAACCCCCAAATCCATCCCTGGGACCCCCCAAAACCTCCCTCCAAACCCCAAATTCACCCCTCGGACCTCCAGAATCCTTCCACAGGACCCCTCAGGGGTCGTTCCCCACGAAAAAGGGCGGGAAACGTGAGGGGAGAAAAAGGGCGGGATCAAGTGGAGGGGATCAATGGAATTTTGGGGGGGGTCAGCGACGCTGAGGAAGGATCAATGGAATATTGGGGGGGCATCAATGACATTGGGGGGGTCAGTGACACTCGGGTGGGGATCAATGATGCTGTGGGGGGGTCGATATCAGCTCGGGGGGAGGCCATGGGTTTTTGGGGGGCCGCAACGCAGGCGGCCGTGCTGGGTTTGGAGCGGGGGGGCCCCTTCAACCTCTGGAGGGGCCCTGGCTGTCCCTGGGGGTCCCTGGCTGTCCCCTAGGTGTCCCTGGGGGTCCCTGGCTGTCCCCTAGGTGTCCTTGGGGTGCCCTGGCTGTCCCCAAGGCGTCCCTGGGGTGCCCTGGCTGTCCCCTAGGTGTCCCTGGGGGTGCCCTGGCTGTCCCTGGGGGTCCCTGGCTGTCCCATAGGTGTCCCTAGGGGTGCCTTGTCTGTCCCTGGGAGGGCCCTGGGGGTACCCTGGTGTCCCTGGGAGGGCCCTGGCTGTCCCCTAAGTGTCCCTGGGGGTGCTCTGGTGTCCCTGGGGATGCCCTGGCTGTCCCTTAGGTCTCCCTGGGGGTGCCCTGCCTTTCCCTTGGGGGGCCCTGGCTGTCCCAGGGACACCCTGGCTGTCCCCTAGGTGTCCCTGGGTGTGCCTTGTCTGTCCTTGGGGGTGCCTTGTCTGTCCCTGGGGGGGCCGTGGCTGTCCCCTAGGTGACCCTGGGGGTTCCCTGGGTGTCCCTGTGGGGGCCCTGACTGTCCCTGGGGTGCCTTGCTGTCCCCTAGGTATCCCTAGGGTGCCCTGGCTGTCCCCTAGGTGTCCCTGGGGGTACTCTGGCTGTCCCCTAGGTGTCCCTGGGGGTGCCCTGGCTGTCCCTGAGGGGGCCGAGGCTGTCCCCTAGTTGTCCCTGGGGGTTCCCTGGGTGTCCCTGTGGGGGCTCTGGCTGTCCCTGGGGTACCCTGGCTGTTCCATAGGTGTCACTGGGGGTGCTCTGGAGTCACTGGGGTGCCCTGGCTGTCCCTTAGGTCTCCCTGGGGGTGCCCTGGCTGTCCCTTGGGGGGCCCTGGCTGTCCCTGGGGGGCCCTGGCTATACCCTAGGTGTCCCTGGGGGTGCCCTGGCTGTCCCTTAGGTGTCCGTAGGGGTGCCTTGTCTGTCCCTGGGGGTGCCCTGGCTGTACCCTACGTGTCTCTGGGGGTGCCTTGTCTGTCCCTGGGGGTGCCCTGGCTGTACCCTACGTGTCTCTGGGGGTGCCTTGTCTGTCCCTTGGGGGGCCCTGGCTGTCCCTGGGGGTGCTCTGGCTGTCCTTTAGGTGTCCCTGGGGGTACCCTGGCTGTCCCCTAGGTGTCCCTGGGGGTGCCCTGGGTGTCCCTGTCGGGGCCCTGGCTGTCCCCTAGGTGTCCCTGGGGGTGCCCTGGCTGTCCCTGGGGGGGCCGTGGCTGTCCCCTCGGTGTCCCTGGGGGTTCCCTGGGTGTCCCATCGGGGGCCCTGGCTGTCCCCTAGGTGTCCCTGTGGGGGCCCTGGCTGACCCTGGGGTGCCCTGGCTGTCCCTTAGGTCTCCCTGGGGGTGCCCTGGCTGTCCCTTGGGGGGCCCTGGCTGTCCCCTAGGTGTCCCAGGGCTGCCCTGGCTGTCCCTTAGGTGTCCCTGGGGGTGCCCTGGCTGTCCCCTAGGTGTCCCTGGGGGTGTGCTGGCTGTCCCTTGGGGCGCCGTAGCTGTCCACTTGGTGTCCCTGGGGGTGCCCTGGCTGTACCCTACGTGTCCCTGGGGGTGCCTTGTTTGTCCCTTGGGGGGCCCTGGCTGTCCCTGGGGGTGCCCTGGCTGTCCTTTAGGTGTCCCTGGGGGTGCCCTGGCTGTCCCCTAGGTGTCCCTGGGGGTGCCCTGGGTGTCCCCTAGGTGTCCCTGGGGGTGCCCTGGGTGTCCCTGTTGGGGCCCTGGCTGTCCCCTCGGTGTCCCTGGGGGTTCCCTGGCTGTCCCTGGGGGGGCCGTGGCTGTCCCCTCGGTGTCCCTGGGGGTTCCCTGGGTGTCCCATCGGGGGCCCTGGCTGTCCCCTAGGTGTCCCTGTGGGGGCCCTGGCTGACCCTGGGGTGCCCTGGCTGTCCCTTAGGTCTCCCTGGGGGTGCCCTGGCTGTCCCTTGGGGGGCCCTGGCTGTCCCCTAGGTGTCCCAGGGCTGCCCTGACTGTCCCCTAGGTGTTCCTCGGGGTGCCCTGGCTGTCCCTGGGGTGCCCTTGCTGTCCCCTAAGTGTCTTTGGGGCTGCCCTGGCTGTCCCCTACGTGTCCCTGGGGGTCCCCTGGCTGTCCCATAGGTGTCCCTGGGGATGCCCTGGCTGACCCCTAGGTGTCACTGGGGGTGCCATGGCTGTCCCTTAGGTGTCCCTGGGGGTGCCCTGGCTGTCCCTTAGGTGTCTCTGGGGTCCCCTGGCTGTCCCATAGGTGTCCCTGGGGGTGCTCTGGTGTCACTGGGATGCCCTGGCTGTCCTCTGGGGGGCCCTGGCTGTATCTGGGGGTGCCCTGGCTGTCCCCTAGGTGTCCGTGGGGGTGCCCTGGGTGTTTCTGGGGGTCCCCTGGCTGTCCCATAGGTGTCCCTGGGGATGCCCTGGCTGACCCCTAGGTGTCACTGGGGGTGCCATGGCTGTCCCTTAGGTGTCCCTGGGGGTGCCCTGGCTGTCCCTTAGGTGTCTCTGGGGTCCCCTGGCTGTCCCATAGGTGTCCCTGGGGATGCCCTGGCTGACCCCTAGGTGTCACTGGGGGTGCCATGGCTGTCCCTTAGGTGTCCCTGGGGGTGCCCTGGCTGTCCCTTAGGTGTCTCTGGGGTGCCCTGGCTGTCCCCTAGGTGTCCCTGCCTCGCCCGGATCCTCGACTCCGCCTCTGGCGCCATGGTGACACCCCTCCCAGTCTGGACCAGTGTGGCCACACCCCCTCCCCTGGGGCCAATAGACCCATCCCAGTATAGACCAGTAAGGCACCTTGTGCCCACCATCGACCCCCACACACCTGCCAGTTCATCCCAGTCCACTCCCCGTCCATCCCAGTTCTCTCTGATCACCCTCCCAGTGCTCCCAGTCCATCCCAGTCCCGCAGGTGCTGGTGCTTGTGGCTTGATCAGCTGGTGCCTGTCTGCAACGTGGAGCGGGTCAAATGAGGCCTCAGGGGGAGGGGGGGGGCGGATTTTGGGGGGATCCTGGGGGTCCCGAGTTGTCCTGGAGGGGTTTGGGGGGTTTTGGGGGGCCTGGGGGGAGTCCTGGGGGCTGCTTTGGGTGTTTTTGGGGGATCTTCGGGAGGTTTGGGCGGCCCATTTGAGGCATCAAAGGAACCTGAGGAGGGTTTTGCGGGCTCCTGGAGGTCGGGGGGGGCCCTGGGGGTGGTTTGGGGGGCACTGGGGGGTTCCAGCCCGTGACCCCCCCCGGTTTTTGACCCCCCCCCCCGAGCTGTTTCGGTCTCATCGACGCCCTCCTGAAGCCCAAGGGGGGGTGGGCGCTGGGCCCCCCCCGCTGCCCCCTCCCCCTGCCACCCCTGCGACGCCCTGCAGGTGAGGGACCCCCAAAAATCCCTCCCCAGACCCCAAATTCACCCCTGGGTCCCCAAAAAACCCCCAAAACCTCTCCCCGGACCCCAAATTCACCCCTGAGGCCCCAAAAAACCCCCAAACCCCTCCCCATGAACCCCAAATCCACCCCTGGGACCCCCCAAAACCTCCCCAGGACCCCAGATCCACCCCGGGACCCCCAAATCCATCCCTTGGACCCCCAAAAACCCCCAAATCCATCCCTGGGACCCCCCAAAACCTCCCTCCAAACCCCAAATTCACCCCTCGGACCTCCAGAATCCTTCCACAGGACCCCTCAGGGGTGGTTCCCCACGAAAAAGGGCGGGAAAGGTGAGGGGAGAAAAAGGGCGGGAAACGTGAGGGGAGAAAAAGGGCGGGATCAAGTGGGGGGGATCACTGGAATTTTGGGGGGGTCAGCGACGCTGAGGGAAGATCAGTGGAATATTGGGGGGGCATCAATGACATTGGGGGGGGTCAGTGACACTCGGGTGGGGATCAATGATGCTGTGGGGGGTCGATATCAGAGGTTATCAGAGGAAATCGCCGCCGCCGTCCTCCCGTGCCCAGAGCCCCGCCAGGACTCCAGCGCAGCTCCGGCTGCAGGCGGAGCAGGAGCGGCTCCTGCCGCCCGCAGCGATCCCGGTCCCGATCCCGACCGCAACGCCAGCCCGGTCCTCAGGCCCCGAGACCCAGAGCCCGCCCGCCGAGGGGGGCCGCACCGCTCGGGAGCCGCAGCCGACACTGACAGGACCCGAACCAGAACGGCCGGTCCCATTCCCGGCCCCGCCTGGCTCCGCGCAGGGCCGCGAGCAACCTCGGCTCGGCTCAGCTGTGAGGGGCGGGGCGGGGCCGCGGGCGATGGTCCCGCCCCCATCCCGGGCAGCGCGGGGCGCCGGGGCGGGCTCGGGGCGGAGGCGGGGTGGGCTCGGGGCGGAGCCGGGGTGGAGCCGGGGCGGGCTCGGGGCGGAGCCGGGGCGGGCTCGGGACAGAGCCGGGGCGGAGCCGGGGCGGGCTCGGGACAGAGCCGGGGCGGGCTTTGGGCGGAGCCGGGGCGGAGCCGGGGCGGGCTTTGGGCGGAGCCGGGGCGGGCTCGGGGCGGAGCCGGGGCGGGCTCGGGGCGGAGCCGGGGCGGGCTCGGGGCGGAGCAGGGGCGGAGCCGGGGCGGGCTCTGGGCGGAGCCGGGGCGGGCTCGGGGCGGAGCCGGGGCGGGCTCGGGGTGGAGCAGGGGCGGGGTCGGGGCGGAGCCGGGGCGGAGCCGGGGCTCTGTGAGGGGGGGCCCGGAGGCAGCCGGGGCCGGGCAGTACCGGGGGCGCGGCTTCAGGGGCGCGGGGCGGGTCCCAAGTGCACGGCGCCGGGACCCCACCGGGGCGTTCCACACCGAGCCCATAGAGCAGCAGCTACTTCCGCCACCCTTTTGAATCCCCGCGATTGGCGGGCTCGCTGAGGCATCGGCAGTGCTGATTGGACAGCGGGCCCCGGGAACCGCCCCCGCCCCCCGGCCCGCGCTGAGGGCCCGGGGCCTCCGCCCTCAGACCGGCTCCGGCTCCAACCCGGCCCGGGCTCTGCTCCGGTCCCCCCGGCCCGCCCTGAGGGCCCGGGGGCTCTGCCCCGAGACCGGCCTCGCCCCTCCCCGCCTCGCCTCGTAGTAGATTTCTGTTTGGTTTGTGGGAAGAAACAGTTGTGAGAAGTGAGATTTGTGCTGGAGAGCTGCTGCTGGGAAGAAAGGATGGAGTAAATCTGCTCCGAGGATGTGTGATGAAGAATTCAGGGTAAGGGTTGGGCAATATTTATAAACTGTCTCCATATTTCCCTGTATCTCTGGGTGTTTGGATTTAGCCTGGGATTGTCAGCTAAGTTATAAACAAACCAACCCGGCTACTGAACTCCCAATGAACGTTTGGAACCCTTGCACAGAAAGACAAGTTAGCAACGATTCCAAAGGAAAAATTGTAAATGGAGGGTAACGATTGCGGGGGGATTTCCTTGGGGATTATGACCCTCACACATACGGAATTTAGGAGGTGGAATCCCAGTTTCAGCCTTGGGCACGTGCAGGAGAAGAGGGGTCGTTATCCCTATCAAGGAAAGCCCGGTGCCCCAGCGCGTCAGGTGCGGACAACGAATTCTCCGGGGATGAGCACAAGTCCCCTCTTCCCCTGCCCCGACACTCGGACTGGCAGCAGCTGCAGGTGAGAGCTGTCACAGGATGGTGAGGGGACAGAGCAGCCCCAGGTGTGACCGTCAGGATGAGGAGGGCAGCAGAGCCGCCACAAGTGTGAGCTGTAAAGGATAATGAGGGGCCGGTTCTAGCCGGGGGCGGTTTAATAGAGGAGCCCGAGTTCACTTTGGCATCGGGCCGTGAGGAGCTCAGCGTGGTTTCTGCGGTGGTGGGAAAGCTTCTTACAGCGCCTGCAGGAGCACGTGGGTGTGGGGGGTTTCTTTGTGCCGGACAGCAGTAGCAGGTAAGCCAGCATGGGTTTGTAGGGGAGATTTTTTTTTTCTTTGCAGCTTTGTCTTACTAATTTCTCTGTGGTGCTCCCAGGAAATAAAAGGAGTTATGGAGAGAAAAGGAGTTCAAATTCAGTGAAGAAACTCTTCTTCTGTGGTTGTCAGTATTCAAACTGAAGAAAACTTTCCACCTGGATTTTTAATGAGTTGTGGTATTTCTATGTGGTTTTTATTAAGTATTATGCTCTTGGGTGGCGTGTAGTGTTTTGTCTGATTTTTGATGTTATGTGTAATTTGGTTTTTGAGTGAGGATAACTTTGTTGGAGGGGTTGTTTGTATTTGAGGTAGAATTAATTTAAGTAGCTTTTTTTGCTAGACTTCTGATACGTGGTATTGGGGTTTTGTGTGTGATATGTAGGGATTCAAGTTGGGTAGGGCTATTTTTTCTGTTTAGTGGCTTTGAATGATTTATTGTGTAGCTTTATCTTGTTTGTAGATGGTGTATGGTGAGAGATATGGTTTCTTTTTCGTGTTAGGTTTTGTAGTTTACATGTCGGTCAGAGTATTTTTGAACTGAGTTTTGTTGAATTGTTTTTGGTGAGATACAGTGTTTTTTGAGGGTGTGTTTTCTAAGGTTTACAATGGTGTAATTGGCTGTAGTGTGAGATGTAAAGGAGGTTTTTATTTATTTGGTGGTGGTTTTTATTATGGTGAGTGTGTAGTATTTGTTTTGATGGGTTTGGGGTAGTGTGATGTAGCTAATTTATTAGGGTTTTCTAATATTTATAATTCAATTATTGTTTATTGTATTACAGGGATTTATTTATTTAGCTTGTTTGGTTTTAGTGTGTGTTCTATAATTATGGAAAATTTGGGAGATGCTGTTTATAGTTGAATGGATCTTTTAGTTTTAGGATTGAGGGGGTTGCAGGTATATATTTTGAAGGTTTTTTGAGGGGATTGGACATGGGGGTTATTTTTATTATATTTGGTAGTTGGACTTATAGTAATAAGAGTTGGCTTTTTTTGCTGCATTATTTTTTGTTTTTTCTTTTCTAGTATTCATGTATTTGTGTGGTCAGGGTAGTGGTGTTTCTGGTGCAGCTGTAAGCCTCCATTACTGTTTGTGTGTTTTAGGTGGTCCACTGGTATTACAGGGAGACCCCCTCACTGACCGGCCAACAGATCTGCTGAGATTGTACATCAGCATTTGGTTTTCTCTATGGTACCTGACTAAGAGACAGCAGTCTGGTGACAGCAAGGAATTCCCAGAGGTGGAGCTGGATCTCAGCAGTCAAGCTGACGTGGGCAAGGTGAGCAGTGACTGGTGGACAGAAGCAGTTGCTATTGTTCAAGTCTCACTTGCTGGTGCAACTCTAAGCATTCACTGTTCTTTTTTTTTTTTACTTTAGGTTGTCCCCTTGCCAGATGTGCTGGCCCCAGAGGCCAGATGGGTGCAGCATTAAGGTATACTTGTGGCATGCTTCAGTCAGACTGGGGAGGTTGCTGTTTGACAGTAACTCAGCATGATTTTTTGCTTCTTTTGTTTCTTTGCAGGTGCCACTGCTGTCCCAGGCGTGCTAAGGAATAGAGAGAGCCGGTGAGTTGCCCTTTAGGCAGGGTGACCCATAGGTGAGCGATGTGCTCAGCATTTACTTTTTCCTTTTGCTGGGTCCACTCCTGTCAGCCTCTGGAGCGGAGTGAAGATCTGAGGGGGAGCTGGGGCAGCGGTGCAGAGGAGCCCTGGGGATTACTCTTCTGGAGGGGGATAGTCACATTTCCTGTTTTGTGATCCTAGGTAGCGTGAGGAGGTGCGGAGACAAAGTCTGGATATGGCAGCCCCAAAGCGGATGCTGAGAACACGTCGACGTCTGCGGTGCCGACATGTTCATTTCTGTCGAGGACGGACGTTCCACTCGTGTTCCAAAAGCTAAGTGTTGGGGCTGGTGGTCAGGAGAAGGGAAAAAACCTTTTCAGTCCCGGGAGGTGATTTAAAGTTACCTTAGAAGAGAAGGCCCTAGTGGGGTGGTCCCTTCAAAAGTAAAGGGTGAGGGTTTCTCCTCAGCATCACCAGAGCCTTTGCTGGGCGGGGCAGTTCTGACCCATCTCCATGTTCTAGGGAGCTTCACATTATTGGCCTTCTTTTAGAGTCCACAGGGTTAGGCTGCAGCAGGGGATTCCTGGCCCAGGAGTGTCCTGATTAGGAGCAATGCCAGTTGCAAGGCGTAGGGTTAGTAGGGTTCAGCAGGGGGAGTTTACAGTGGCACACAGAGGCTGAAGGAGGGCTTGAGAAGTAAAGGACTCGAGGTCTAGAGAACACACAGTGAAAATCGGGGGTACAGCCTAGGATACAAGTCAGAGTACAGGTATACCAGCCCTCACAGCGCTGCTGCCAACACTGTTTCCCTGAGAGCAGGTGCCGGCAGCAATCCTAACGCAAGACAAGGCCAGAAGTCCTGAGAGGTGCAGGCAGTAGCCCTAAGCTAGGGCCAGGCAGGAAGTGACAGTGGTGGGGCAGAGTCCACAGGGTTGAGGTTCACCGGGGATGTCCACCCTGCGTTCCTGTCCTGCTCTAACCGGGGATGCTCACAGCCCTAATGGAGGCCACGGTGGGTGGGCTCGGTGCCAGTAACGCCTCTAAGGCTTTGGCGCTGCGAGCGTCGGCCTCCGAGCTCAGCTGAAGCACGCACGGGGCCCGAGGACCCGGTGCTGCTTAAGAGACGGTGAGTAGCAGAGCTGCTGGGTTTTGGCTGATGTGCAGCTAAGATTATGCTTTGCTATTTGGTTTTCTTTATTGTAGCTGACTAGGAGACAGCAGCCCAGTGACAGGAGGAATTTCCCTGAAGGAGAGGCGGCCCTCTTTGGGGCCCAGCGTGGATTCACCTCCCCAGACGTCTGAGAGATAAGTGGAGGGCTCGGAACTAGGGAGGGGATGAAAGTGGGGTACCAGGGCAGGGATCACTGGGAGGGATTTTTTGAGTCGGGTTTGGAGCTGGGGATGTCCCAGATGTGACCCCTTAGGCTACATGAAGGGAAAGTCTCATTTTTCATGTCGGTGCTGAGGTGTGCAGGGCAGAGCAGTCCTGGTGTGTGTTGTGTCACTTGTCTGTTGTGCACTCTGTCTGTTTGGTGTCTTGTCTTTTCCTTTAGTCCTTTCAGGGGCCTATCAAAACCCCTGGCATCAGTCTTAGCATTTCTGATCTCTGTGCTCCTCAGCCAGGTGCCTTTGTCTCAGCTGCTCGGACACTCATCAGAATCCATCTCTCTTCACAAGCATCCAGTCCGATGCCTTTTCAGGTCTTGTTCTGAGCTGTACTGACAGCCGTGCACCGCCCTGATCCATTCCGGCGGGTTAGGTCTTGTGAGAATGCAAAGACAGGTGGAGGATTCTGACCGTAGGATTCTCGGGCATCCATCTCTGCGTCTCTTGGGATAAGTCATCCCGATGGCATCTTGTTCCTGCAGGGTTCTCTGAGCCTGGCCAGCTCACCTTCCGTCTCACCTCGGTCATCTCATTCCGAGTTCTCTGGACCCTCAGGGTCATTCTTCTTGCCAGAGTTTTCTGTCCCTGTTGCGTCCCCTCGTTTGTCCTGTGCTGTGTCACGGGTGTTGGTGTGTGTTTGGCCCGGAGCTGCTCTGCCTTGCTGCTCAGTCTGGGTGTAGGGGTACGAGGGTAATAGTGCCGGGGGCTTGAAATTTGTGATGTGGGGTGTAGTAGGCCTGTAGAGGGTATTCCTAGATTGCCACAAGATGTCTGGAGCTGTCAAGGTATCCTGCAGCACTCTGACTTTTGTCCGAACTTTCTTTCAGATGCAGAGAGATGAAATCTGTGGCAGAGCCCCCCATCCTGGGTGAGGGGCTCCCCTGAGAAGGTCAGTCCCTGTTTCTGTTTGCAGGGGAGGTGTAAATGATGGCTGTGTTACAGCTCTGTTCTTTGTCTTTATTTTTAGGTGGTGAAGCCGGATCTCAGCAGTCAAGCTGACGTGGGCGAGGTGAGCAGTGACGGGTGGACAGAAGCCGTTGCTATTGTTCAAGCCTCACTAGCTGGTGCAACTCTAAGCCTCCGTCATTGTGCGTTTTAGGGAGTCCACTCGTAGGAGGCCGAGCTCCCCTCTCACCAACGGGACGACAGACCCGCGTCACCTCACCCGTGAGCCCTCCGGGAGCATTCCAGGAGTCTGTGATGGAGCCTTGATCTTCTCCTTGTGAAGGCCCCATCCAGGTAGGCTTGGATAACGGCCGAGGAGTTGAGGTGAGTCAGGGAGGAGAAGGAGGGAGGGTCCCCTCAAGTTCCAGCGCTGCCACGTCACCTTGTCTGCTCTTTACCCAGGCAGACCCTGCGACGCCGGCGTTGGCCTCTGAGCGCAGCTGAAGCGCGGGGCCGAGGACACAGGCAAGCTTAGGAGACAGTGAGTAGCAGAATTGTCGGGTTTTGGGTGATGGGCTGCTAAGATCACGCATTCATGTTTGGTTTTTTTTGTTGTAGCTGACTAAGAGACAACAGCCCGGCGACAGCAGGAATTTTCCTGAGGCAGAGGCGGCCTTCTTTGGACCTGGCAGGGATTTGCCTCCCTGGATGCCTGAGAGATAAGTGGAGGGCTGTGGCTCACAGAGGGGATGAAAGCAGGATGCCAGGGCAGGGATCACCGGGAGGGGTTTTTTAAGTCAGATTTGGAGTTGGGGGCACCAAGATGTGACCCCTTAGGCTACATGAAGGGAAAGTCTCATTTTTCATGTCAGTGCTGAGGTGTGCAGGGCAGAGCAGTCCTGGTGTGTGTTGTGTCACTTGTCTGTTGTGCACTCTGTCTGTTTGGTGCCTTGTCTTTTCCTTTAGTCCTTTCAGGGGCCTGTCAAAACCCCTGGCATCAGTCTTAGCATTTCTGATCTCTGTGCTCCTCAGCCGGGTGCCTTTGCCTCAGCTGCTCGGACACTCATCAGAATCCATCTCTCTTCACAAGCATCCAGTCCAATGCCTTTTCAGGTCTTGTTCTGAGCTGTACTGACAGCCGTGCACCGCCCTGATCCATTCCGGCGGGTTAGGTCTTGTGAGAATGCAAAGACAGGTGGAGGATTCTGACCGTAGGATTCTCAGGCATCCATCTCTGCGTCTCTTGGGATAAGTCATCCCGATGGCATCTTGTTCCTGCAGGGTTCTCTGAGCCTGGCCAGCTCACCTTCCGTCTCACCTCGGTCATCTCATTCCAAGTTCTCTGGACCCTCAGGGTCATTCTTCTTGCCCAGAGTTTTCTGTCCCTGTTGCGTCCCCTCGTTTGTCCTGTGCTGTGTCACGGGTGTTGGTGTGTGTTTGGCCGGGAGCTGCTCTGCCTTGCTGCTCAGTCTGGGTGTAGGGGTACGAGGGTAATAGTGCCGGGGGCTTGAAATTTGTGATGTGGGGTGTGGTTAGACTGTAGAGGGTATTCCTAGATTGCCACAAGGTGTGTGGAGCTGTCAAGGTATCCTGCAGCACTCTGACTGTTGTCCTGACTTTGTTTCAGATGCAGAGGGATGAAATCCGTGGCAGAGCCCCCCATCCTGGGTGAGGGGCTCCCCTGAGAAGATCGATCGCTATTCAAGGTGAGAGTCACACATTTCACATTTATTGGCACTCCAGTGCAGGCCACCTGCGTTTACAGCTTCAAACAGGTGAGTCCCTTGGTAACCCCCCTGGGCAGCAGCTGGAGCCTGCTCCGGGCTGGGCTGAGGGAGCAAACACTTGTGGCTGACACAGCTCCACACTGAGGGTACTTGGGAAAACACCTGCCTTGTCCTGGATTTTTTTTTTTTTTTTTGAGCTTTTGACAAGGCTTTAATCATCACCTTGGTAAAAATAAATGGTAAGGACTGAAAACATGAGAGGCTGGCAGGTTATGCTCATGAATGAGAACTTTTTTTTTGAATAACTGTGCGGCCTATATCCTATTTTTGAGACTCTCTTTTTTGGCTGACTTTACTGTAAAAAATCTAATTTCAATTTAGCTGCCTCAATAATGAATTTATGGTACAAATATGTTCTAGCGGCAGGAGCTTAAAGTAGTAACACCAACATGCCACCTCTGGAATAAAGTCCTGTGTCTCCTCAGACCTACTGGTTTGCAGTAGAGTTTGTACACCTTTCGCTGCAGCTGTGGTTCTTAATAACTGGAAGTCCAGGGATTCTGGGCGATTCCCATAAGTTCTCCTGTTTTGTAGGAGCTGCACGGTGAGGTCAGCATTCTGAGGGAGGCCCTGGCACAGCTGCCAAGGGCAAGGAACGTGGAGCATCCCGGGGCTTCTCCCACCCGAGTTTCTCCCGGAGCGTGCTGCGTGTCATGCCGGATGTTTAACCCGGGTTTGGGGTGTTCTCCTGCAGTCCCAGCTCTAACTGCTGCCCCTGAGCCCCGGCCTTGCTCTGTCCCAGCACTGAACCTTGTAGGTGGGTGTGCTTTTCCAGCCCTTTAATCCCACGGGCAATCCCAGATTCCCGGAGCTCCCTGAGGCACAGCCTGGCCTCCCTCGCTGGGAGCTGCATTTCAGTCTGCCTGGACCAAGGACATCCTGTTTGTAACTTTATTCCTGTTTTTTTTTCCTCTTCCAGGTAGCTGGCAAAAAAAGGAGAGAGCCAGTAGGAAGTGAAGCCACTGGAAGGCCTTATCCCAGTCCAAGGTTCCCACTTTTCTTTCTGACTCCTGGATAATTGCCTGGCCATAACTGGACAGAGACTGTCAGTTTGATTTCCTGCCTTTTCCAATAAATCCTTGCTTTCAGCTGGAGTGTATTCCTGGTGTCATCCCCCTCCTCGTCCGTGGATGTGTAAATAAAATTCCTGACTTGCCGAGTCCAATTTTGTTATTGCAGGAAATGTGGTGCTTTTGTTCCACTGAAACTTCCCAACTCTGCTGAGAGTTTCCTATGTCAAATACAAGTAAGATTCGAGTTTCTTTGCATTGTTACTCCCACAAAACACAGATCATTCTTGGATAGGAGTAGCTGGACCTGTTGAATTTCCACTTCCCTTTAAACTTAGAGCAGAGGAAGCAGATTTAAATTTGTTGTTCCATGAACTTCCACCAACTTGATGACTGTTCCAAAAGTTTGCAGTATTAGAAATGCCTAAGCTTGTTTTCCAGGCAAGCTGGGATTTAGATGTTATTTCTTCCTTTTATTTGATGTTTTTTCTCTCTCTGATTCTAGTAAGAGAATATATTTTTTTTTCCAGTTTTCCATCCTAATTGGAGTTTTTGTACATTGTAGGGCACATTTCCAAGGAAATTTTCCAAATTCATGTTGGTAAAGCAGGAGCTATTCAGCACCATGCTGCCACTTTTTTCCTTTCAACCCCTTAACAGGTCTCATTCTACCCATACACAGTATTACCAGCAATAACTTGGTGTCGAGTTGTATTTCAGAGGTAGCAATAAAACAAAGTTGACATTTTATTTTGTGCCTCTCTGAACCTCTTTGTTTATTAACAAAGAACTCCAAAACAAAGCAAACAGAAAAACAAAAACCAAAACAAAAGCCCCTACAAACACTGCCCCCCAAGAAAAAACAATGACAGAGAAAACATACCAACATTATTAAATAAAAATTAAATCTTTACCCCTTAGAAAACGAGGCTAATTTAATTTTAATTCATTGTGGTTCTGATGTGTTAGGTAAATGAATTCATATAGTTTAAAAAATAAACAAGTCAACACAAATTAAATAAATACAAAAATAGAAAAATATAAGTAACAAAAATAGAAATATAAAATACAGTTTTAAGGGGTGAGAAAATCTCTAGAAAAGCTAAAGCTTTTACAGTATCCCCTAAATAGGTGGTACTCTCTTAACTGCTGCAGAGCGTTGAAACAAGCCTAGAGAAGCTTCAGTGTGCACCAAAAGCAGCTGCTGCTATAGGAAACCGGTGTTGTTTTAAGACCTCCCCCTCCCAAGTTCCTTGCACTTTGTGTTCACAGAGAAGTCACACGAGTCCTGATATATTTTTCCTTTCTTCAAGGATGATGACAACAAGAAAAGTCAACTCTTTAATTTTTGCTTATCCCTAGCAAGCAAAGCCCGGTGCCCCAGTGTGTCGGTGCAAACAGTGAAATGTCTGCAGCAAGTTCCCTCTGCCCCGCCCTCACCCTCGGGCTGGCAGCAGCTGCAGGCGTGAGCTGTTAGGATAACGAGGGGACAGAGCAGCCGCAGGCGTGAGCTGTAAAGGATAATGAGGGGCAGGTGGCTCCTGCCCGAGCTGCTTACGCGGGGAGCCTCAGCTCACTCTAGCGTGGAGCTGCCGGAGGGAGCAGCTTCTGCGAGGCTCTCTGGAGTGTCTTACGGGATGATGGCGAGCTCGTCTTACAGAGTTTGGGGGAACCCTCGGATATGGAGTATTGCTTCAGGAGATGCCGAGGGACAAACCTTTGTGCCGGGCAGCAGGAGCAGGTGAGCCGGTGTGGATTTGTAGGGGGGACTTTTCTCCTTTTCCCTTTCAATTTTGTCTTCCCAATCCTTCCCTGGCGTCCCTAGAAAAAAAAAAAGGGGGTTTTGAGGACAAAAGAGTTTAAATTGAGGAAAGAAACTCCTTTTATTGTCTGTGTTCAAACTGGGGGAATCCCCCTTCACCTGGGATTTTAATAAATAGTGGTACTTCTATGCGGTGCTTTTATTACTTTATTACTTATATGGTGCTTTTATTCAATATTGCATTCTTTGGTGGTACATAGTGTTTCATGTTATTTTTTGGTATTATTTATTGCCTGTAATTTGGTTTTTGAGGGAAGGTAACTGTATGGATGGGTTTGTTTGTATTTGAGGTAGAATTAATTTAAGTAGCTTTTTTTTTTTTTTTTTTTTTTTAAAATAGGCTTCTGATACGTGCGATTGGGGTTTTGTTTTTGTTTATTGTATGTAGGGATTCAGATTACCTAGGGCCAGCCTGGCCGGTGGAGGTTTTGTTAGATGCAATTTTAATATTTTTAAAAGTTTTTTTCTGTTTAGTTGTTTTAAGGTGGTTTTCAATAATTTTTTGTGTAGTTTTATTTTGTTTGTAGATGGTGTATGCTAAGGGATACGGTCTATTTATTTCATGGTAGGTTTCTTAGTTTACATGTCGATCAGATTGTTTTAGAACTGAGTTTTATTGTTGAAATATTTTTTTTTGGTGAGATATTGTATTTTTAAAGGAAATGTTTTCTAAGGTTTACAATGGTGGAAGTGGCTGTAGTGTGAGGTATAGGGGAGGTTATTTATTTAGCGGTGGCTTTTATCATGGTGAGTATGTAGTGTTTGTTTTGGTGGGTTGAGGTAGTGGAATGTAGGTAATTTTTTTGTGTTTCCTAATATTTGTAATTGGACTATTGTTTATTATAGTATAGGGGTTAATTTATTTGGCTTGTTTGATTGCAGTATATGTTTTATACTTATGGATCATTTGAAAGGTATTGTTTATAGTTACATTGATTTTTTTGGTTTTGTGTGTATTTATAAGTGGTATTTTTGTTTTGATGGTTTGAGGTTTATGGGTTTCTTGAGTTAGGAATTATTTGTTTTGGTGTTTTTAATTGAAGTTTATTTGTGACTTCTTTGTTGTGTAGTTTGATTTGTTTGTTGCTGTCGAGGTTTAGGGTAAATTTGGGAGGAAACCTTTGAATGGGGTTCTTCTGGAAAGTAAACCTAAACAGTCTCTTTCTTTTAAACTGCTTTTGCAAAGAATTTCTTTGGAGAAAAGTGGGAAAACCTATTTGTTTAACAAACAAAGTGGTCGCAAGCATAAAGAATGAATAATATGAAATAATAAAACTTTTTGTTATTTTGAAGCGAGATGGTAACTTCAGAAAGTCTTTGCTGTGGGCTGTAGCTGAGCTCTTTTGGTCTCTTATCAGCTGTTCTGGTGTTGATAAAATGCTCAGGTGCAGGCCCCGTGGGCTGCAGGTGCCAGCTCTCGGCGCTGCTCTGGGTTTTTCAGTCTGCAGCAGGTTTAAACAGTCCTAAGAAAAAGGAAAACAAATAGCGAGGGAACTTCTCTGCCCTAACTAGCTGAAACTAAGAGCAAAGCACATCTTTGTGCTGCAGTCTGTCTGTGCTTGAGCTGAATATACGAGAGAGGGTATTCAGAGGAGTGAAAGTCGTTTTCTTAAAACAAACTGCAACCATTTTCTTTCCTTGCTTAGCTCTCAAAATCAGTCTTAAAGGTCCAGAACAAGCGACTGGGGATACAAGCGGCATAAAGTCACCCTAGGGCATTCTATGTCTTATCCCCATATCATAAACTTATCAAAACAAATTGAATTCTAACTCTAGGAACACATATATTCCACACACTTATGTCTTTATAGAAGCAACATACAGCTGTATACAGACAATGGTAGCGATAGTTAATAAACAGTGATGCTTACAGATGGTTCTTACTTAACAGTTAGATTTTCTGGACGTTCACATCCGTGTTGTTTCTTTTTTCTGTGCTGTTCACTATGTGCAACTCGGTTGCAGTCATTTGGCAGTCTAAGGGGAGCCAAGGTTGCAGCTACTGACAGCTTGGACCTGGGAGTAAAGTGCAGCAGTGTTCAGAATTGCAAGTGGCAGAAGCCCACTCCCGGGCACAGAGTTCTGTGCAGGAACGGTGGGTGTCTTCTGTGGGAAGCTAAACTCACCGACTAAGTTCCTGATGTCAGTTTGCAGAAGGTGTTTGGCAGTCTAAGGGCAGCTAGGGTTTCAGCTTCTGGCAGCTTGGTTCTGGGAGTAATGTGCACTGTTCAGAATTCTAAGTGGCAGAAGCCCACTCCCGAACACAGAGCTCTGTGCAGGAACAGTGGGTCTTTTCTGTGGGAACCTAAACTAACCCCAGCAGGCTCCTGATGTCAGTTTATGGGATGGATTTGGCACTCCAAGGACAGTTAGGGTTCCAGGATCTGGGAGCTTGGATCTGGCAGATGTCCTGTGCTGAACTTAATTTTATCAGGTAGCAGCCCACTCCAGGGCAGAGAGCTCTGTGTAGGAACAATGGGTCTCTTCTGTGGGAAGCTAAACTCACCCCCTAAGTTCCTAATGTCAGGTCGTAGGAGACATTTGGCACTCCAAGGACAGTTAGGGTTCCAGCCTCTGGGAGCTTGGATATGGGAGAAGTGCAGCAGTGTTCCGAATTGAAAGTGGCAGAAGCCCACTCCGGGGCACAGAGCTCTGTGCAGGAACGGTGGCCGCTTTTCTGGGGAAAGTAAATATACCTCTCTGGTTCAGATTGTCAGTTTTAAGGAGCCATTTGGCAGTCCAAGGGGAGCCAGGCTTCCAGCTTCTGGGAGCTTGGTTCTGGGAGTAATGTGCACTGTTCAGAATTCTAAGTGGCAGAAGCCCACTCCCGAACACAGAGCTCTGTGCAGGAACAGTGGCTCTCTTCTGTGGGAAGCTAAACTCACCCCCCGAAGTTCCTAATGTCAGGTTGTAGGAGACATTGGGCACTCCAAGGACAGTTAGGGTTCCAGCTTCTGACAGCTTGGTTCTGGGAGTAATGTGCACTGTTCAGAATTCTAAGTGGCAGAAACCCACTCCCGGGCACAGAGCTCTGTGCAGGAGCTGTGGGTCTCTTCTGTGGGAAGCTAAACTCACCCCCCGAAGTTCCTAATGTCAGGTTGTAGGAGACGTTTGGCACTCGCAGGACAGTTAGGGTTCCAGCTTCTGACAGCTTGGATATGGGAGAAGTGCAGCAGTGTTCAGAATTCTAAGTGGCAGAAGCCCACTCCCAGGCACAGAGCTCTGTGCAGGAACATTGGCTCTCTTCTGTGGGAAGCTAAACTCACCGACTAAGTTCCTGATGTCAGGTTGTAGGAGACATTGGGCACTCCAGGGACAGTTAGGGTTCCAGCTTCTGGATGCTTGGATCTGGCAGAAGTCCTGTGCTGAACTTATTTTTATCAGTTCGCAGCCCACTCTGTGGCCGAGAGTTCTGTGCAGGAACGGTGGGTCTTTTCTGTGGAAAGCTAAACTCACCCCTCCACGTTCCTGATGTCAGTTTGCAGGGGGTGTTTGGCAGTCTAAGGGCAGCTAGGGTTTCAGCTTCATGGCAGCTTGGTTGTGGGAGTAAGTACACTGTTCAGAATTCTAAGTGGCAGAAGCCCACTCCTGGACACAGAGCTCTGTGCAGGAACTGTGGCTCTCTTCTGTGGGAAGCTATTCTCACCGACTAAGTTCCTAATGTCAGGTTGTAGGAGACATTGGGCACTCGCAGGACACTTAGCGTTCCAGCTTCTGGGAGCTTGGATATGGGAGAAGTGCAGCAGTGTTCAGAATTGTAAGTGGCAGAAGCCCACTCCCGGGCACAGAGCTCTGTGCAGGAACAGTGGCTCTCTTCTGTGGGAAGCTATACTCACCCCCTAAGTTCCTAATGGCAGGTTGTAGGAGACATTGGGCACTCCAGGGACAGTTAGGGTTCCAGCTTCTGACAGCTTGGTTCTGGGAGTAATGTGCACTGTTCAGAATTCTAAGTGGCAGAAGCCCACTCCCGGGCACAGAGCTCTGTGCAGGAACGGTGGGTCTTTTCTGTGGAAAGCTAAACTCACCCCTCCAAGTTCCTGATGTCAGTTTGCATGGGGTGCTTGGCAGTCTAAGGGCAGCTAGGGTTTCAGCTTCATGGCAGCTTGGTTGTGGCAGTAAGTACACTGTTCAGAATTCTAAGTGGCAGAAGCCCACTCCCGGGTACAGAGCTCTGTGCAGGAACAGTGGCTCTCTTCTGTGGGAAGCTAAACTCACCCCCCTAAGTTCCTAATGTCAGGTCGTAGGAGACATTGGGCACTCGCAGGACAGTTAGGGTTCCAGCTTCTGGGAGCTTGGCTATGGGAGAAGTGCAGCAGTGTTCAGAATTCTAAGTGGCAGAAGCCCACTCCGGGGCACAGAGCTCTGTGCAGGAACAGCGGCTCTCTTCTGTGGGAAGCTATACTCACCGACTAAGTTCCTGATGTCAGGTTGTAGGAGACATTGGGCACTCCAAGGACAGTTAGGGTTCCAGCTTCTGACAGCTTGGTTCTGGGAGTAATGTGCACTGTTCAGAATTCTAAGTGGCAGAAGCCCACTTTGGGACACAGAGCTCTGTGCAGGAACTGTGGGTCTTTTCTGTGGGAAACTAAACTCCCCCCAGCAGGTTCCTGATGTCAGGCTGTAGGAGACATTTGGCGCTCCAAGGCTAGTAAGGGTTCCAGCTTCTGGATGCTTGGATCTGGCAGAAGTCCTGTGCTGAACTTATTTTTATCAGTTAGCAGCCCACTCCGTGGCCGAGAGTTCTATGCAGGAACGGTGGGTCTTTTCTGTGGGAAGCTATACTCACCGACTAAGTTCCTAATGTCAGGTTGTAGGAGACATTTGGCGCTCCAAGGCCAGTTAGGGTTCCAGCTTCTGGATGCTTGGATCTGGCAGAAGTCCTGTGCTGAACTTATTTTTATCAGTTAGCAGCGCACTCCGTGGCTGAGAGTTCTGTGCAGGAACGGTGGGTCTTTTCTGTGGAAAGCTAAACTCACCCCTCCAAGTTCCTGATGTCAGTTTGCAGGGGGTGTTTGGCAGTCTAAGGGCAGCTAGGGTTTCAGCTTCATGGCAGCTTGGTTGTGGGAGTGAGTACACTGTTCAGAATTCTAAGTGGCAGAAGCCCACTCCCGGGTACAGAGCTCTGTGCAGGAACAGTGGCTCTCTTCTGTGGGAAGCTATGCTCACCGACTAAGTTCCTAATGTCAGGTTGTAGGAGACATTGGGCACTCCAAGGACAGTTACGGTTCCAGCTCCTGGATGCTTGGATTTGGCAGAAGTCCTGTGCTGAACTTATTTTTATCAGTTAGCAGCCCACTCCGTGGCCGAGAGTTCTGTGCAGGAACGGTGGGTCTTTTCTGTGGGAAGCTATACTTACCGACTAAGTTCCTAATGTCAGGTTGTAGGAGACATTGGGCACTCCAAGGACAGTTAGCGTTCCAACTTCTTACAGCTTGGTTCTGGGAGTAATGTGCACTGTTCAGAATTCTAAGTGGCAGAAGCCCACTCCCGGGCACAGAGCTCTGTGCAGGAACTGTGGGTCTCTTCTGTGGGAAACTAAACTCCCCCCAGCAGGTTCTTGATGTCAGGCTGTAGGAGACATTTGGCGCTCCAAGGCCAGTAAGGGTTCCAGCTTCTGGATGCTTGGATCTAGGAGAAGTCCTGTGCTGAACTTATTTTTATCAGTTAGCAGCGCACTCCGTGGCCGAGAGTTCTGTGCAGGAACGGTGGGTCTTTTCTGTGGAAAGCTAAACTCACCCCTCCAAGTTCCTGATGTCAGTTTGCAGGGGGTGTTTGGCAGTCTAAGGGCAGCTAGGGTTTCAGCTTCATGGCAGCTTGGTTGTGGGAGTAAGTACACTGTTCAGAATTCTAAGTGGCAGAAGCCCACTCCCGGGCACAGAGCTCTGTGCAGGAACGGTGGATCTCTTCTGTGGGAAGTTAAAGTCACTCCTCCAAGTTCCTGATGTCGGTTTGCAGGAGGTGTTTGGCAGTCTAAGGGCAGCTAGGGTTTCAGCTTCATGGCAGCTTGGTTGTGGCAGTAAGTACACTGTTCAGAATTCTAAGTGGCAGAAGCCCAGTCCCGGGCACAGAGCTCTGTGCAGGAACAGTGGCTCTCTTCTGTGGGAAGCTATACTCACCGACTAAGTTCCTAATGTCAGGCTGTAGGAGACATTGGGCACTCCAAGGACAGTTAGGGTTCCAGCTTCTGGATGCTTGGATCTGGCAGAAGTCCTGTGCTGAACTTATTTTTATCAGTTAGCAGCCCACTCCGTGGCCGAGAGTTCTGTGCAGGAACGGTGGGTCTTTTCTGTGGGAAGCTATACTCACCGACTACATTCCTAATGTCAGGTTGTAGGAGACATTGGGCACTCGCAGGACAGTTAGGGTTCCAGCTTCTGACAGCTTGGTTCTGGGAGTAATGTGCACTGTTCAGAATTCTAAGTGGCAGAAGCCCACTCCGGGACACAGAGCTCTGTGCAGGAACTGTGGGTCTTTTCTGTGGGAAACTAAACTCACCCCAGCAGGTTCCTGATGTCAGGCTGTAGGAGACATTTGGCACTCCAAGGCCAGTAAGGGTTCCAGCTTCTGGATGCTTGGATCTGGCAGAAGTCCTGTGCTGAACTTATTTTTATCAGTTAGCAGCGCACTCCGTGGCCGAGAGTTCTGTGCAGGAACGGTGGGTCTTTTCTGTGGAAAGCTAAACTCACCCCTCCAAGTTCCTGATGTCAGTTTGCAGGGGGTGTTTGGCAGTCTAAGGGCAGCTAGGGTTTCAGCTTCATGGCAGCTTGGTTGTGGGAGTGAGTACACTGTTCAGAATTCTAAGTGGCAGAAGCCCACTCCCGGGTACAGAGCTCTGTGCAGGAACTGTGGCTCTCTTCTGTGGGAAGCTATACTCACCGACTAAGTTCCTAATGTCAGGTTGTAGGAGACATTGGGCACTCGCAGGACAGTTAGGGTTCCAGCTTTTGGATGCTTGGATCTGGCAGAAGTCCTGTGCAGAACTTATTTTTTTCAGTTCGCAGCCCACTCCGTGGCCGAGAGTTCTGTGCAGGAACGGTGGGTCTTTTCTGTGGAAAGCTAAACTCACCCCTCCAAGTTCATGATGTCAGTTTGCAGGGGGTGTTTGGCAGTCTAAGGGCAGCTAGGGTTTCAGCTTCATGGCAGCTTGGTTGTGGGAGTAAGTACACTGTTCAGAATTCTAAGTGGCAGAAGCCCACTCCGGGACACAGAGCTCTGTGCAGGAGCTGTGGGTCTCTTCTGTGGGAAGCTAAACTCACCCCCTGAAGTTCCTAATGTCAGGTTGTAGGAGACATTGGGCACTCGCAGGACAGTTAGGGTTCCAGCTTCTGGGAGCTTGGCTATGGGGTAAGTGCAGCAGTGTTCAGAATTCTAAGTGGCAGAAGCCCACTTCCGGGCACAGAACTCTGTGCAGGAACAGTGGCTCTCTTCTGTGGGAAGCTATACTCACCGACTAAGTTCCTAATGTCAGGTTTTAGGAGACATTGGGCACTCCAAGGACAGTTAGGGTTCCAGCTCCTGGATGCTTGGATTTGGCAGAAGTCCTGTGCTGAACTTATTTTTATCAGTTAGCAGCCCACTCCGTGGCCGAGAGTTCTGTGCAGGAACGGTGGGTCTTTTCTGTGGGAAGCTATACTTACCGACTAAGTTCCTAATGTCAGGTTGTAGGAGACATTGGGCACTCCAAGGACAGTTAGCGTTCCAACTTCTGACAGCTTGGTTCTGGGAGTAATGTGCACTGTTCAGAATTCTAAGTGGCAGAAGCCCACTCCCGGGCACAGAGCTCTGTGCAGGAACGGTGGGTCTTTTCTGTGGGAAACAAAACTCACCCCAGCAGGTTCCTGATGTCAGGCTGTAGGAGACATTTGGCACTCCAAGGCCAGTAAGGGTTCCAGCTTCTGGATGCTTGGATCTGGCAGAAGTCCTGTGCTGAACTTATTTTTATCAGTTAGCAGCGCACTCCGTGGCCGAGAGTTCTGTGCAGGAACGGTGGGTCTTTTCTGTGGAAAGCCAAACTCACCCCTCCAAGTTCCTGATGTCAGTTTGCAGGGGGTGTTTGGCAGTCTAAGGGCAGCTAGGGTTTCAGCTTCATGGCAGCTTGGTTGTGGGAGTAAGTACACTGTTCAGAATTCTAAGTGGCAGAAGCCCACTCCCGGGCACAGAGCTCTGTGCAGGAACATTGGCTCTCTTCTGTGGGAAGCTAAACTCACCGACTAAGTTCCTAATGTCAGGTTGTAGGAGACATTGGGCACTCCAAGGACAGTTAGGGTTCCAGCTTCTGGGAGCTTGGATATGGGAGAAGTGCAGCAGTGTTCAGAATTCTAAGTGGCAGAAGCCCACTCCGGGGCACAGAGCTCTGTGTAGGAACGGTGGGTCTTTTCTGTGGGAAGCTAAACTCACCCCAGCAGGTTCCTGATGTCAGTTTGCAGGGGGTGTTTGGCAGTCTAAGGGCAGCTAGCGTTTCAGCTTCATGGCAGCTTGGTTGTGGGAGTAAGTACACTGTTCAGAATTCTAAGTGGCAGAAGCCCACTCCGGGACACAGAGCTCTGTGCAGGAACTGTGGGTCTTTTCTGTGGGAAACTAAACTCACCCCAGCAGGTTCCTGATGTCAGGTTGTAGGAGACATTTGGCACTCCAAGGACAGTAAGGGTTCCAGCTTTTGGATGCTTGGATCTGGCAGAAGTCCTGTGCTGAACTTATTTTTAGCAGTTCGCAGCCCACTCCGTGGCCGAGAGTTCTATGCAGGAACGGTGGGTCTTTTCTGTGGAAAGCTAAACTCACCCCTCCAAGTTCCTGATGTCAGTTTGCAGGGGATGTTTGGCAGTCTAAGGGCAGCTAGGGTTTCAGCTTCATGGCAGCTTGGTTGTGGGAGTAAGTACACTGTTCAGAATTCTAAGTGGCAGAAGCCCACTCCGGGGCACAGATCTCTGTGCAGGAACAGCGGCTCTCTTCTGTGGGAAGCTATACTCACCGACTAAGTTCCTAATGTCAGGTTGTAGGAGACATTGGGCACTCCAAGGACAGTAAGGGTTCCCGCTTCTGGGAGCTTGGATATGGGAGAAGTGCAGCAGTGTTCAGAATTCTAAGTGGCAGAAGCCCACTTCCGGGCACAGAGCTCTGTTCAGGAACAGTGCCTCTCTTCTGTGGGAAGCTAAACTCACCCCCTAAGTTCCTGATGTCAGGTTGTAGGAGACATTGGGCACTCCAGGGACAGTTAGGGTTCCAGCTTCTGGATGCTTGGATCTGGCAGAAGTCCTGTGCTGAACTTATTTTTATCAGTTCGCAGCCCACTCTGTGGCCGAGAGTTCTGTGCAGGAACGGTGGGTCTTTTCTGTGGGAAACTAAACTCACCCCTCCAAGTTCCTGATGTCAGTTTGCATGGGGTGCTTGGCAGTCTAAGGGCAGCTAGGGTTTCAGCTTCATGGCAGCTTGGTTGTGGGTGTAAGTACACTGTTCAGAATTCTAAGTGGCAGAAGCCCACTCCTGGGCACAGAGGTCTGTGCAGGAACATTGGCTCTCTTCTGTGGGAAGCTATACTCACCGACTAAGTTCCTAATGTCAGGCTGTAGGAGACATTGGGCACTCCAAGGACAGTTAGGGTTCCAGCTTCATGGCAGCTTGGTTCTGGGAGTAATGTGCACTGTTCAGAATTCTAAGTGGCAGAAGCCCACTCCGGGACACAGAGCTCTGTGCAGGAACTGTGGGTCTTTTCTGTGGGAAACTAAACTCACCCCAGCAGGTTCCTGATGTCAGGCTGTAGGAGACATTTGGCGCTCCAAGGACAGTAAGGGTTCCAGCTTTTGGATGCTTGGATCTGGCAGAAGTCCTGTGCTGAACTTATTTTTATCAGTTAGCAGCCCACTCCGTGGCCGAGAGTTCTATGCAGGAACGGTGGGTCTTTTCTGTGGGAAGCTATACTCACCGACTAAGTTCCTAATGTCAGGTTGTAGGAGACATTTGGCGCTCCAAGGCCAGTTAGGGTTCCAGCTTCTGGATGATTGGATCTGGCAGAAGTCCTGTGCTGAACTTATTATTATCAGTTAGCAGCCCACTCCGTTGCCGAGAGTTCTGTGCAGGAACTGTGGGTCTCTTCTGTGGGTAGCTAAACTCACCCCCTGAAGTTCCTAATGTCAGGTTGTAGGAGACATTGGGCACTCGCAGGACAGTTAGGGTTCCAGCTTCTGGGAGCTTGGTTCTGGGAGTAATGTGCACTGTTCAGAATTCTAAGTGGCAGAAGCCCACTCCGGGACACAGAGCTCTGTGCAGGAACTGTGGGTCTTTTCTGTGGGAAACTAAACTCACCCCAGCAGGTTCCTGATGTCAGGCTGTAGAAGACATTTGGCACTCCAAGGCCAGTAAGCGTTCCAGCTTCTGGATGCTTGGATCTGGCAGAAGTCCTGTGCTGAACTTATTTTTATCAGTTAGCAGCGCACTCCGTGGCTGAGAGTTCTGTGCAGGAACGGTGGGTCTTTTCTGTGGAAAGCTAAACTCACCCCTCCAAGTTCCTGATGTCAGTTTGCAGGGGATGTTTGGCAGTCTAAGGGCAGCTAGGGTTTCAGCTTCATGGCAGCTTGGTTGTGGGAGTAAGTACACTGTTCAGAATCCTAAGTGGCAGAAGCCCACTCCCGGGCACAGAGCTCTGTGCAGGAACAGCGGCTCTCTTCTGTGGGAAGCTATACTCACCGACTAAGTTCCTAATGTCAGGTTGTAGGAGACATTGGGCACGCCAAGGACAGTAAGGGTTCCCGCTTCTGGGAGCTTGGATATGGGAGAAGTGCAGCAGTGTTCAGAATTCTAAGTGGCAGAAGCCCACTCCCGGGCACAGAGCTCTGTGCAGGAACAGTGCCTCTCTTCTGTGGGAAGCTAAACTCACCCCCTAAGTTCCTGATGTCAGGTTGTAGGAGACATTGGGCACTCCAGGGACAGTTAGGGTTCCAGCTTCTGGATGCTTGGATCTGGCAGAAGTCCTGTGCTGAACTTATTTTTATCAGTTCGCAGCCCACTCTGTGGCCGAGAGTTCTGTGCAGGAACGGTGGGTCTTTTCTGTGGAAAGCTAAACTCACCCCTCCACGTTCCTGATGTCAGTTTGCAGGGGGTGTTTGGCAGTCTAAGGGCAGCTAGGGTTTCAGCTTCATGGCAGCTTGGTTGTGGGAGTAAGTACACTGTTCAGAATTCTAAGTGGCAGAAGCCCACTCCTGGACACAGAGCTCTGTGCAGGAACTGTGGCTCTCTTCTGTGGGAAGCTATTCTCACCGACTAAGTTCCTAATGTCAGGTTGTAGGAGACATTGGGCACTCGCAGGACACTTAGCGTTCCAGCTTCTGGGAGCTTGGATATGGGAGAAGTGCAGCAGTGTTCAGAATTGTAAGTGGCAGAAGCCCACTCCCGGGCACAGAGCTCTGTGCAGGAACAGTGGCTCTCTTCTGTGGGAAGCTATACTCACCCCCTAAGTTCCTAATGTCAGGTTGTAGGAGACATTGGGCACTCCAGGGACAGTTAGGGTTCCAGCTTCTGACAGCTTGGTTCTGGGAGTAATGTGCACTGTTCAGAATTCTAAGTGGCAGAAGCCCACTCCCGGGCACAGAGCTCTGTGCAGGAACGGTGGGTCTTTTCTGTGGGAAACTAAACTCCCCCCAGCAGGTTCCTGATGTCAGGCTGTAAGAGACATTTGGCGCTCCAAGGCTAGTAAGGGTTCCAGCTTCTGGATGCTTGGATCTGGCAGAAGTCCTGTGCTGAACTTATTTTTATCAGTTAGCAGCGCACTCCGTGGCTGAGAGTTCTGTGCAGGAACGGTGGGTCTTTTCTGTGGAAAGCTAAACTCACCCCTCCAAGTTCCTGATGTCAGTTTGCAGGGGGTGTTTGGCAGTCTAAGGGCAGGTAGGGTTTCAGCTTCATGGCAGCTTGGTTGTGGGAGTGAGTACACTGTTCAGAATTCTAAGTGGCAGAAGCCCACTCCCGGGTACAGAGCTCTGTGCAGGAACTGTGGCTCTCTTCTGTGGGAAGCTATGCTCACCGACTAAGTTCCTAATGTCAGGTTGTAGGAGACATTGGGCACTCGCAGGACAGTTAGGGTTCCAGCTTCTGGGAGCTTGGCTATGGGGGAAGTGCAGCAGTGTTCAGAATTCTAAGTGGCAGAAGCCCACTTCCGGGCACAGAACTCTGTGCAGGAACAGTGGCTCTCTTCTGTGGGAAGCTATACTCACCGACTAAGTTCCTAATGTCAGGTTTTAGGAGACATTGGGCACTCCAAGGACAGTTAGGGTTCCAGCTCCTGGATGCTTGGATTTGGCAGAAGTCCTGTGCTGAACTTATTTTTATCAGTTAGCAGCCCACTCCGTGGCCGAGAGTTCTGTGCAGGAACGGTGGGTCTTTTCTGTGGGAAGCTATACTTACCGACTAAGTTCCTAATGTCAGGTTGTAGGAGACATTGGGCACTCCAAGGACAGTTAGCGTTCCAACTTCTGACAGCTTGGTTCTGGGAGTAATGTGCACTGTTCAGAATTCTAAGTGGCAGAAGCCCACTCCCGGGCACAGAGCTCTGTGCAGGAACGGTGGATCACTTCTGTGGGAAGTTAAAGTCACTCCTCCAAGTTCCTGATGTCGGTTTGCAGGAGGTGTTTGGCAGTCTAAGGGCAGCTAGGGTTTCAGCTTCATGGCAGCTTGGTTGTGGGAGTAAGTACACTGTTCACAATTCTAAGTGGCAGAAGCCCAGTCCCGGGCACAGAGCTCTGTGCAGGAACAGTGGCTCTCTTCTGTGGGAAGCTATACTTACCGACTAAGTTCCTAATGTCAGGCTGTAGGAGACATTGGGCACTCCAAGGACAGTTAGGGTTCCAGCTTCTGACAGCTTGGTTCTGGGAGTAATGTGCACTGTTCAGAATTCTAAGTGGCAGAAGCCCACTCCCGGGCACAGAGCTCTGTGCAGGAACTGTGGGTCTCTTCTGTGGGAAACTAAACTCCCCCCAGCAGGGTCCTGATGTCAGGCTGTAGGAGACATTTGGCACTCCAAGGCCAGTAAGGGTTCCAGCTTCTGGATGCTTGGATCTGGCAGAAGTCCTGTGCAGAACTTATTTTTATCAGTTAGCAGCGCACTCCGTGGCCGAGAGTTCTGTGCAGGAACTGTGGGTCTTTTCTGTGGGAAGCAAAACTCACCCCTCCAAGTTCATGATGTCAGTTTGCAGGGGGTGTTTGGCAGTCTAAGGGCAGCTAGGGTTTCAGCTTCATGGCAGCTTGGTTGTGGGAGTAAGTACACTGTTCAGAATTCTAAGTGGCAGAAGCCCACTCCCGGGCACAGAGCTCTGTGCAGGAACAGTGGCTCTCTTCTGTGGGAAGTTAAAGTCACTCCTCCAAGTTCCTGATGTCGGTTTGCAGGAGGTGTTTGGCAGTCTAAGGGCAGCTAGGGTTTCAGCTTCATGGCAGCTTGGTTGTGGCAGTAAGTACACTGTTCAGAATTCTAAGTGGCAGAAGCCCAGTCCCGGGCACAGAGCTCTGTGCAGGAACAGTGGCTCTCTTCTGTGGGAAGCTATACTCACCGACTAAGTTCCTAATGTCAGGCTGTAGGAGACATTGGGCACTCCAAGGACAGTTAGGGTTCCAGCTTCTTGATGCTTGGATCTGGCAGAAGTCCTGTGCTGAACTTATTTTTATCAGTTAGCAGCCCAGTCCGTGGCCGAGAGTTCTGTGCAGGAACGGTGGGTCTTTTCTGTGGAAAGCTAAACTCACCCCTCCAAGTTCCTGATGTCAGTTTGCAGGGGGTGTTTGGCAGTCTAAGGGCAGCTAGGGTTTCAGCTTCATGGCAGCTTGGTTGTGGGAGTAAGTACACTGTTCAGAATTCTAAGTGGCAGAAGCCCACTCCCGGGCACAGAGCCCTGTGCAGGAACAGTGGCTCTCTTCTGTGGGAAGCTAAACTCACCCCCCGAAGTTCCTAATGTCAGGTCGTAGAAGACATTGGGCACTCGCAGGACAGTTAGGGTTCCAGCTTCTGGGAGCTTGGCTATGGGAGAAGTGCAGCAGTGTTCAGAATTCTAAGTGGCAGAAGCCCAGTCCCGGGCACAGAGCTCTGTGCAGGAACAGTGGCTCTCTTCTGTGGGAAGCTATACTCACCCCAGCAGGTTCCTGATGTCAGGCTGTAGGAGACATTTGGCGCTCCAAGGCCAGTTAGGGTTCCAGCTTCTGGATGCTTGGATCTGGCAGAAGTCCTGTGCAGAACTTATTTTTTTCAGTTCGCAGCCCACTCCGTGGCCGAGAGTTCTGTGCAGGAACGGTGGGTCTTTTCTGTGGAAAGCTAAACTCACCCCTCCAAGTTCCTGATGTCAGTTTGCAGGGGGTGTTTGGCAGTCTAAGGGTAGCTAGGGTTTCAGCTTCATGGCAGCTTGGTTGTGGGAGTAAGTACACTGTTCAGAATTCTAAGTGGCAGAAGCCCACTCCCGGGCACAGAGCCCTGTGCAGGAACAGTGGCTGTCTTCTGTGGGAAGCTATACTCACCGACTAAGTTCCTAATGTCAGGTTGTAGGAGACATTGGGCACTCGCAGGACAGTTAGGGTTCCAGCTTTTGGATGCTTGGATCTGGCAGAAGTCCTGTGCAGAACTTATTTTTTTCAGTTCATAGCCCACTCCGTGGCCGAGAGTTCTGTGCAGGAACGGTGGGTCTTTTCTGTGGAAAGCTAAACTCACCCCTCCAAATTCCTGATGTCAGTTTGCAGGGGGTGTTTGGCAGTCTAAGGGCAGCTAGGGTTTCAGCTTCATGGCAGCTTGGTTGTGGGAGTAAGTACACTGTTCAGAATTCTAAGTGGCAGAAGCCCACTCCCGGGCACAGAGCTCTGTGCAGGAACAGTGGCTCTCTTCTGTGGGAAGCTATACTCACCGACTAAGTTCGTGATGTCAGGCTGTAGGAGACATTTGGCGCTCCAAGGCCAGTTAGGGTTCCAGCTTCTGGATGCTTGGATCTGGCAGAAGTCCTGTGCTGAACTTATTTTTATCAGGTAGCAGCCCACTCCGTGGCCGAGAGTTCTGTGAAGGAACGGTGGGTCTTTTCTGTGGGAAGCTATACTCACCGACTACGTTCCTAATGTCAGGTTGTAGGAGACATTGGGCACTCCAAGGACAGTTAGGGTTCCAGCTTCTGACAGCTTGGTTCTGGGAGTAATGTGCACTGTTCAGAATTCTAAGTCGCAGAAGCCCACTCCGGGACACCGAGCTCTGTGCAGGAACTGTGGGTCTTTTCTCTGGGAAACTAAACTCACCCCAGCAGGTTCCTGATGTCAGGCTGTAGGAGACATTTGGCACTCCAAGGCCAGTAAGGGTTCCAGCTTCTGGATGCTTGGATCTGGCAGAAGTCCTGTGCTGAACTTATTTTTATCAGTTAGCAGCGCACTCCGTGGCCGAGAGTTCTGTGCAGGAACGGTGGGTCTTTTCTGTGGGAAGCTATACTCACCGACTAAGTTCCTAATGTCAGGTTGTAGGAGACATTGGGCACTCCAAGGACAGTTAGGGTTCCAGCTTTTGGATGCTTGGATCTGGTAGAAGTCCTGTGCAGAACTTATTTTTTTCAGTTCGCAGCCCACTCCGTGGCCGAGAGTTCTGTGCAGGAACGGTGGGTCTTTTCTGTGGAAAGCTAAATTCACCCCTCCAAGTTCATGATGTCAGTTTGCAGGGGGTGTTTGGCAGTCTAAGGGCAGCTAGGGTTTCAGCTTCATGGCAGCTTGGTTGTGGGAGTAAGTACACTGTTCAGAATTCTAAGTGGCAGAAATCCACTCCGGGACACAGAGCTCTGTGCAGGAACTGTGGGTCTCTTCTGTGGGAAGCTAAACTCACCCCCTGAAGTTCCTAATGTCAGGTTGTAGGAGACATTGGGCACTCGCAGGACAGTTAGGGTTCCAGCTTCTGGGAGCTTGGCTATGGGAGAAGTGCAGCAGTGTTCAGAATTCTAAGTGGCAGAAGCCCACTCCGGGGCACAGAACTCTGTGCAGGAACAGTGGCTCTCTTCTGTGGGAAGCTATACTCACCCCCTAAGTTCCTAATGTCAGGTTTTAGGAGACATTGGGCACTCCAAGGACAGTTAGGGTTCCAGCTTCTGACAGCTTTTTTGTGGGAGTAATGTGCACTGTTCAGAATTCTAAGTGGCAGAAGCCCACTCCGGGGCACAGAGCTCTGTGTAGGAACGGTGGGTCTTTTCTGTGGGATACTAAACTCACCCCAGCAGGTTCCTGATGTCAGGCTGTAGGAGACATTTGGCGCTTCAAGGCCAGTAAGGGTTCCAGCTTCTGGATGCTTGGATCTGGCAGAAGTCCTGTGCTGAACTTATTTTTATCAGTTAGCAGCGCACTCCGTGGCCGAGAGTTCTGTGCAGGAACTGTGGGTCTTTTCTGTGGAAAGCTAAACTCACCCCTCCAAGTTCCTGATGTCAGTTTGCAGGGGGTGTTTTGCAGTCTAAGGGCAGCTAGGGTTTCAGCTTCATGGCAGCTTGGTTGTGGGAGTAAGTACACTGTTCAGAATTCTAAGTGGCAGAAGCCCACTCCGGGGCACAGATCTCTGTGCAGGAACAGTGGCTCTCTTCTGTGGGAAGCTATACTCACCGACTAAGTTCCTAATGTCAGGTTGTAGGAGACACTGGGCACTCGCCGGACAGTTAGGATTCCAGCTTTTGGATGCTTGCATCTGGCAGAAGTCCTGTGCAGAACTTATTTTTTTCAGTTCACAGCCCACTCCGTGGCCGAGAGTTCTGTGCAGGAACGGTGGGTCTTTTCTGTGGAAAGCTAAACTCACCCCTCCAAATTCCTGATGTCAGTTTGCAGGGGGTGTTTGGCAGTCTAAGGGCAGCTAGGGTTTCAGCTTCATGGCAGCTTGGTTGTGGGAGTAAGTACACTGTTCACAATTCTAAGTGGCAGAAGCCCAGTCCCGGGCACAGAGCTCTGTGCAGGAACAGTGGCTCTCTTCTGTGGGAAGCTATACTCACCGACTAAGTTCCTAATGTCAGGTTGTTGGAGACATTGGGCACTCCAAGGACAGTTAGGGTTCCAGCTTCTGACAGCTTGGTTCTGGGAGTAATGTGCACTGTTCAGAATTCTAAGTGGCAGAAGCCCACTCCCGGGCACAGAGCTCTGTGCAGGAACTGTGGGTCTCTTCTGTGGGAAACTAAACTCCCCCCAGCAGGTTCCTGATGTCAGGCTGTAGGAGACATTTGGCACTCCAAAGCCAGTAAGGGTTCCAGCTTCTGGATGCTTGGATCTGGCAGAAGTCCTGTGCTGAACTTATTTTTATCAGTTAGCAGCCCACTCCATGGCCGAGAGTTCTGTGCAGGAACTGTGGGTCTTTTCTGTGGGAAGCAAAACTCACCCCTCCAAGTTCCTGATGTCAGTTTGCAGGGGGTGTTTGGCAGTCTAAGGGCAGCTAGGGTTTCAGCTTCATGGCAGCTTGGTTGTGGGAGTAAGTACACTGTTCAGAATTCTAAGTGGCAGAAGCCCACTCCCGGGCACAGAGCTCTGTGCAGGAACAGTGGCTCTCTTCTGTGGGAAGCTAAACTCACCGACTAAGTTCGTGATGTCAGGCTGTAGGAGACATTTGGCGCTCCAAGGCCAGTTAGGGTTCCAGCTTCTGGATGCTTGAATCTGGCAGAAGTCCTGTGCTGAACTTATTTTTATCAGTTAGCAGCGCACTCCGTGGCCGAGAGTTCTGTGCAGGAACATTGGCTCTCTTCTGTGGGAAGCTAAACTCACCCCCCGAAGTTCCTGATGTCAGGTTGTAGGAGACATTGGGGACTCGCAGGACAGTTAGGGTTCCAGCTTCTGGGAGCTTGGCTAGGGGAGAAGTGCAGCAGTGTTCAGAATTCTAAGTGGCAGAAGCCCACTCCCGGGCACAGAGCTCTGTGCAGGAACAGTGGCTCTCTTCTGTGGGAAGCTATACTCACCCCAGCAGGTTCCTGATGTCAGGCTGTAGGAGACATTGGGCACTCCAAGGACAGTTAGGGTTCCAGCTTCTGACAGCTTGGTTCTGGGAGTAATGTGCAGTGTTCAGAATTCTAAGTGGCAGAAGCCCACTCTGGGGCACAGGGCTCTGTGCAGGAACTGTGGGTCTTTTCTGTGGGAAACTAAACTCACCCCAGCAGGTTCCTGATGTCAGGCTGTAGGAGACATTTGGCGCTCCAAGGCCAGTAAGGGTTCCAGCTTCTGGATGCTTGGATCTGGCAGAAGTCCTGTGCTGAACTTATTTTTATCAGTTAGCAGCGCACTCCGTGGCCGAGAGTTCTGTGCAGGAACGGTGGGTCTTTTCTGTGGAAAGCTAAACTCACCCCTCCAAGTTCCTGATGTCAGTTTGCAGGGGGTGTTTGGCAGTCTAAGGGCAGCTAGGGTTTCAGCTTCATGGCAGCTTGGTTGTGGGAGTGAGTACACTGTTCAGAATTCTAAGTGGCAGAAGCCCACTCCCGGGTACAGAGCTCTGTGCAGGAACAGTGGCTCTCTTCTGTGGGAAGCTATACTCACCGACTAAGTTCCTAATGTCAGGTTGTAGGAGACATTGGGCACTCGCAGGACAGTTAGGGTTCCAGCTTTTGGATGCTTGGATCTGGTAGAAGTCCTGTGCAGAACTTATTTTTTTCAGTTCGCAGCCCACTCCGTGGCCGAGAGTTCTGTGCAGGAACGGTGGGTCTTTTCTGTGGAAAGCTAAATTCACCCCTCCAAGTTCATGATGTCAGTTTGCAGGGGGTGTTTGGCAGTCTAAGGGCAGCTAGGGTTTCAGCTTCATGGCAGCTTGGTTGTGGCAGTAAGTACACTGTTCAGAATTCTAAGTGGCAGAAATCCACTCCGGGACACAGAGCTCTGTGCAGGAACTGTGGGTCTCTTCTGTGGGAAGCTAAACTCACCCCCTGAAGTTCCTAATGTCAGGTTGTAGGAGACATTGGGCACTCGCAGGACAGTTAGGGTTCCAGCTTCTGGGAGCTTGGCTATGGGAGAAGTGCAGCAGTGTTCAGAATTCTAAGTGGCAGAAGCCCACTTCCGGGCACAGAACTCTGTGCAGGAACAGTGGCTCTCTTCTGTGGGAAGCTATACTCACCCCCTAAGTTCCTAATGTCAGGTTTTAGGAGACATTGGGCACTCCAAGGACAGTTAGGGTTCCAGCTTCTGACAGCTTTGTTGTGGGAGTAATGTGCACTGTTCAGAATTCTAAGTGGCAGAATTCCACTCCGGGGCACAGAGCTCTGTGCAGGAACAGTGGCTCTCTTCTGTGGGAAGCTATACTCACCGACTAAGTTCCTAATGTCAGGTTGTAGGAGACACTGGGCACTCGCCGGACAGTTAGGATTCCAGCTTTTGGATGCTTGCATCTGGCAGAAGTCCTGTGCAGAACTTATTTTTTTCAGTTCACAGCCCACTCCGTGGCCGAGAGTTCTGTGCAGGAACGGTGGGTCTTTTCTGTGGAAAGCTAAACTCACCCCTCCAAATTCCTGATGTCAGTTTGCAGGGGGTGTTTGGCAGTCTAAGGGCAGCTAGGGTTTCAGCTTCATGGCAGCTTGGTTGTGGGAGTAAGTACACTGTTCACAATTCTAAGTGGCAGAAGCCCAGTCCCGGGCACAGAGCTCTGTGCAGGAACAGTGGCTCTCTTCTGTGGGAAGCTATACTCACCGACTAAGTTCCTAATGTCAGGTTGTTGGAGACATTGGGCACTCCAAGGACAGTTAGGGTTCCAGCTTCTGACAGCTTGGTTCTGGGAGTAATGTGCACTGTTCAGAATTCTAAGTGGCAGAAGCCCACTCCCGGGCACAGAGCTCTGTGCAGGAACTGTGGGTCTCTTCTGTGGGAAACTAAACTCCCCCCAGCAGGTTCCTGATGTCAGGCTGTAGGAGACATTTGGCACTCCAAAGCCAGTAAGGGTTCCAGCTTCTGGATGCTTGGATCTGGCAGAAGTCCTGTGCTGAACTTATTTTTATCAGTTAGCAGCCCACTCCGTGGCCGAGAGTTCTGTGCAGGAACGGTGGGTCTTTTCTGTGGAAAGCTAAATTCACCCCTCCAAGTTCATGATGTCAGTTTGCAGGGGGTGTTTGGCAGTCTAAGGGCAGCTAGGGTTTCAGCTTCATGGCAGCTTGGTTGTGGGAGTAAGTACACTGTTCAGAATTCTAAGTGGCAGAAATCCACTCCGGGACACAGAGCTCTGTGCAGGAACTGTGGGTCTCTTCTGTGGGAAGCTAAACTCACCCCCTGAAGTTCCTAATGTCAGGTTGTAGGAGACATTGGGCACTCGCAGGACAGTTAGGGTTCCAGCTTCTGGGAGCTTGGCTATGGGAGAAGTGCAGCAGTGTTCAGAATTCTAAGTGGCAGAAGCCCACTTCCGGGCACAGAACTCTGTGCAGGAACAGTGGCTCTCTTCTGTGGGAAGCTATACTCACCCCCTAAGTTCCTAATGTCAGGTTTTAGGAGACATTGGGCACTCCAAGGACAGTTAGGGTTCCAGCTTCTGACAGCTTTGTTGTGGGAGTAAGTACACTGTTCACAATTCTAAGTGGCAGAAGCCCAGTCCCGGGCACAGAGCTCTGTGCAGGAACAGTGGCTCTCTTCTGTGGGAAGCTAAACTCACCGACTAAGTTCGTGATGTCAGGCTGTAGGAGACATTTGGCGCTCCAAGGCCAGTTAGGGTTCCAGCTTCTGGATGCTTGAATCTGGCAGAAGTCCTGTGCTGAACTTATTTTTATCAGTTAGCAGCGCACTCCGTGGCCGAGAGTTCTGTGCAGGAACATTGGCTCTCTTCTGTGGGAAGCTAAACTCACCCCCCGAAGTTCCTGATGTCAGGTTGTAGGAGACATTGGGCACTCGCAGGACAGTTAGGGTTCCAGCTTCTGGGAGCTTGGCTAGGGGAGAAGTGCAGCAGTGTTCAGAATTCTAAGTGGCAGAAGCCCACTCCCGGGCACAGAGCTCTGTGCAGGAACAGTGGCTCTCTTCTGTGGGAAGCTATACTCACCCCAGCAGGTTCCTGATGTCAGGCTGTAGGAGACATTGGGCACTCCAAGGACAGTTAGGGTTCCAGCTTCTGACAGCTTGGTTCTGGGAGTAATGTGCAGTGTTCAGAATTCTAAGTGGCAGAAGCCCACTCTGGGGCACAGGGCTCTGTGCAGGAACTGTGGGTCTTTTCTGTGGGAAACTAAACTCACCCCAGCAGGTTCCTGATGTCAGGCTGTAGGAGACATTTGGCGCTCCAAGGCCAGTAAGGGTTCCAGCTTCTGGATGCTTGGATCTGGCAGAAGTCCTGTGCTGAACTTATTTTTATCAGTTAGCAGCGCACTCCGTGGCCGAGAGTTCTGTGCAGGAACGGTGGGTCTTTTCTGTGGAAAGCTAAACTCACCCCTCCAAGTTCCTGATGTCAGTTTGCAGGGGGTGTTTGGCAGTCTAAGGGCAGCTAGGGTTTCAGCTTCATGGCAGCTTGGTTGTGGGAGTAAGTACACTGTTCAGAATTCTAAGTGGCAGAAGCCCACTCCCGGGTACAGAGCTCTGTGCAGGAACAGTGGCTCTCTTCTGTGGGAAGCTATACTCACCGACTAAGTTCCTAATGTCAGGTTGTAGGAGACATTGGGCACTCCAAGGACAGTTAGGGTTCCAGCTTTTGGATGCTTGGATCTGGTAGAAGTCCTGTGCAGAACTTATTTTTTTCAGTTCGCAGCCCACTCCGTGGCCGAGAGTTCTGTGCAGGAACGGTGGGTCTTTTCTGTGGAAAGCTAAATTCACCCCTCCAAGTTCATGATGTCAGTTTGCAGGGGGTGTTTGGCAGTCTAAGGGCAGCTAGGGTTTCAGCTTCATGGCAGCTTGGTTGTGGGAGTAAGTACACTGTTCAGAATTCTAAGTGGCAGAAATCCACTCCGGGACACAGAGCTCTGTGCAGGAACTGTGGGTCTCTTCTGTGGGAAGCTAAACTCACCCCCTGAAGTTCCTAATGTCAGGTTGTAGGAGACATTGGGCACTCGCAGGACAGTTAGGGTTCCAGCTTCTGGGAGCTTGGCTATGGGAGAAGTGCAGCAGTGTTCAGAATTCTAAGTGGCAGAAGCCCACTTCCGGGCACAGAACTCTGTGCAGGAACAGTGGCTCTCTTCTGTGGGAAGCTATACTCACCCCCTAAGTTCCTAATGTCAGGCTGTAGGAGACATTGGGCACTCCAAGGACAGTTAGGGTTCCAGCTTCTGACAGCTTTGTTGTGGGAGTAATGTGCACTGTTCAGAATTCTAAGTGGCAGAAGCCCACTCCCGGGCACAGAGCTCTGTGCAGGAACGGTGGATCTCTTCTGTGGGAAGTTAAAGTCACTCCTCCAAGTTCCTGATGTCGGTTTGCAGGAGGTGTTTGGCAGTCTAAGGGCAGCTAGGGTTTCAGCTTCATGGCAGCTTGGTTGTGGCAGTAAGTACACTGTTCAGAATTCTAAGTGGCAGAAGCCCAGTCCCGGGCACAGAGCTCTGTGCAGGAACAGTGGCTCTCTTCTGTGGGAAGCTATACTTACCGACTAAGTTCCTAATGTCAGGCTGTAGGAGACATTGGGCACTCCAAGGACAGTTAGGGTTCCAGCTTCTGACAGCTTGGTTCTGGGAGTAATGTGCACTGTTCAGAATTCTAAGTGGCAGAAGCCCACTCCCGGGCACAGAGCTCTGTGCAGGAACTGTGGGTCTCTTCTGTGGGAAACTAAACTCCCCCCAGCAGGTTCCTGATGTCAGGCTGTAGGAGACATTTGGCACTCCAAGGCCAGTAAGGGTTCCAGCTTCTGGATGCTTGGATCTGGCAGAAGTCCTGTGCAGAACTTATTTTTATCAGTTAGCAGCCCACTCCGTGGCCGAGAGTTCTGTGCAGGAACTGTGGGTCTTTTCTGTGGGAAGCAAAACTCACCCCTCCAAGTTCATGATGTCAGTTTGCAGGGGGTGTTTGGCAGTCTAAGGGCAGCTAGGGTTTCAGCTTCATGGCAGCTTGGTTGTGGGAGTAAGTACACTGTTCAGAATTCTAAGTGGCAGAAGCCCACTCCCGGGCACAGAGCTCTGTGCAGGAACAGTGGCTCTCTTCTGTGGGAAGCTAAACTCACCGACTAAGTTCGTGATGTCAGGCTGTAGGAGACATTTGGCGCTCCAAGGCCAGTTAGGGTTCCAGCTTCTGGATGCTTGCATCTGGCAGAAGTCCTGTGCTGAACTTATTTTTATCAGTTAGCAGCGCACTCCGTGGCCGAGAGTTCTGTGCAGGAACATTGGCTCTCTTCTGTGGGAAGCTAAACTCACCCCTCCAAGTTCCTGATGTCAGTTTGCAGGGGGTGTTTGGCAGTCTAAGGGCAGCTAGGGTTTCAGCTTCATGGCAGCTTGGTTGTGGGAGTAAGTACACTGTTCAGAATTCTAAGTGGCAGAAGCCCACTTCGGGGCACAGAGCTCTGTGCAGGAACGGTGGATCTCTTCTGTGGGAAGTTAAAGTCACTCCTCCAAGTTCCTGATGTCGGTTTGCAGGAGGTGTTTGGCAGTCTAAGGGCAGCTAGGGTTTCAGCTTCATGGCAGCTTGGTTGTGGCAGTAAGTACACTGTTCAGAATTCTAAGTGGCAGAAGCCCAGTCCCGGGCACAGAGCTCTGTGCAGGAACAGTGGCTCTCTTCTGTGGGAAGCTATACTCACCGACTAAGTTCGTGATGTCAGGCTGTAGGAGACATTTGGCGCTCCAAGGCCAGTTAGGGTTCCAGCTTCTGGATGCTTGGATCTGGCAGAAGTCCTGTGCAGAACTTATTTTTTTCAGTTCGCAGCCCACTCCGTGGCCGAGAGTTCTGTGCAGGAACGGTGGGTCTTTTCTGTGGAAAGCTAAACTCACCCCTCCAAGTTCCTGATGTCAGTTTGCAGGGGGTGTTTTGCAGTCTAAGGGCAGCTAGGGTTTCAGCTTCATGGCAGCTTGGTTGTGGGAGTAAGTACACTGTTCAGAATTCTAAGTGGCAGAAGCCCACTCCGGGGCACAGATCTCTGTGCAGGAACAGTGGCTCTCTTCTGTGGGAAGCTATACTCACCGACTAAGTTCCTAATGTCAGGTTTTAGGAGACACTGGGCACTCGCCGGACAGTTAGGGTTCCAGCTTTTGGATGCTTGCATCTGGCAGAAGTCCTGTGCAGAACTTATTTTTTTCAGTTCACAGCCCACTCCGTGGCCGAGAGTTCTGTGCAGGAACGGTGGGTCTTTTCTGTGGAAAGCTAAACTCACCCCTCCAAATTCCTGATGTCAGTTTGCAGGGGGTGTTTGGCAGTCTAAGGGCAGCTAGGGTTTCAGCTTCACGGCAGCTTGGTTGTGGGAGTAAGTACACTGTTCAGAATTCTAAGTGGCAGAAGCCCACTCCCGGGCACAGAGCTCTGTGCAGGAACAGTGGCTCTCTTCTGTGGGAAGCTATACTCACCGACTAAGTTCCTAATGTCAGGTTGTAGGAGACATTGGGCACTCCAAGGACAGTTAGGGTTCCAGCTTCTGTCAGTTTGGTTCTGGGAGTAATGTGCACTGTTCAGAATTCTAAGTGGCAGAAGCCCACTCCCGGGCACAGAGCTCTGTGCAGGAACTGTGGGTCTCTTCTGTGGGAAACTAAACTCCCCCCAGCAGGTTCCTGATGTCAGGCTGTAGGAGACATTTGGCGCTCCAAAGCCAGTAAGGGTTCTAGCTTCTGGATGCTTGGATCTGGCAGAAGTCCTGTGCTGAACTTATTTTTATCAGTTAGCAGCCCACTCCGTGGCCGAGAGTTCTGTGCAGGAACTGTGCGTCTTTTCTGTGGGAAGCAAAACTCACCCCTCCAAGTTCATGATGTCAGTTTGCAGGGGGTGTTTGGCAGTCTAAGGGCAGCTAGGGTTTCAGCTTCATGGCAGCTTGGTTGTGGGAGTAAGTACACTGTTCAGAATTCTAAGTGGCAGAAGCCCACTCCCGGGTACAGAGCTCTGTGCAGGAACAGTGGCTCTCTTCTGTGGGAAGCTAAACTCACCCCCCTAAGTTCCTAATGTCAGGTTGTAGGAGACATTGGGCACTCGCAGGACAGTTAGGGTTCCAGCTTCTGGGAGCTTGGCTATGGGAGAAGTGCAGCAGTGTTCAGAATTCTAAGTGGCAGAAGCCCACTTCCGGGCACAGAACTCTGTGAAGGAACAGTGGCTCTCTTCTGTGGGAAGCTATACTCACCGACTAAGTTCGTGATGTCAGGCTGTAGGAGACATTTGGCGCTCCAAGGCCAGTTAGGGTTCCAGCTTCTGGATGCTTGGATCTGGCAGAAGTCCTGTGCTGAACTTATTTTTATCAGTTAGCAGCCCACTCCGTGGCCGAGAGTTCTGTGCAGGAACGGTGGGTCTTTTCTGTGGGAAGCTATACTCACCGACTAAGTTCCTAATGTCAGGTTGTAGGAGACATTGGGCACTCCAAGGACAGTTAGGGTTCCAGCTTCTGGGAGCTTGGCTATGGGGGAAGTGCAGCAGTGTTCAGAATTCTAAGTGGCAGAAGCCCACTTCCGGGCACAGAACTCTGTGCAGGAACAGTGGCTCTCTTCTGTGGGAAGTTATACTTACCGACTAAGTTCCTAATGTCAGGCTGTAGGAGACATTGGGCACTCCAAGTACAGTTCGGGTTCCAGCTTCTGGATGCTTGGATCTGGCAGAAGTCCTGTGCTGAACTTATTTTTATCAGATAGCAGCCCACTCCGTGGCCGAGAGTTCTGTGCAGGAACGGTGGGTCTTTTCTGTGGAAAGCTATACTCACCGACTACATTCCTAATGTCAGGTTGTAGGAGACATTGGGCACTCGCAGGACAGTTAGGGTTCCAGCTTCTGACAGCTTGGTTCTGGGAGTAATGTGCACTGTTCAGAATTCTAAGTGGCAGAAGCCCACTCCCGGGCACAGAGCTCTGTGCAGGAACTGTGGGTCTCTTCTGTGGGAAACTAAACTCCCCCCAGCAGGTTCCTGATGTCAGGCTGTAGGAGACATTTGGCACTCCAAGGCCAGTAAGGGTTCCAGCTTCTGGATGCTTGGATCTGGCAGAAGTCCTGTGCTGAACTTATTTTTATCAGTTAGCAGCGCACTCCGTGGCTGAGAGTTCTGTGCAGGAACGGTGGGTCTTTTCTGTGGAAAGCTAAACTCACCCCTCCAAGTTCCTGATGTCAGTTTGCAGGGGGTGTTTGGCAGTCTAAGGGCAGCTAGGGTTTCAGCTTCATGGCAGCTTGGTTGTGGGAGTAAGTACACTGTTCAGAATTCTAAGTGGCAGAAGCCCACTCCGGGGCACAGAGCTCTGTGGAGGAACTGTGGGTCTCTTCTGTGGGAAGCTATACTCACCGACTAAGTTCCTAATGTCAGGTCGTAGGAGACATTGGGCACTCGCAGGACAGTTAGGGTTCCAGCTTCTGGGAGCTTGGCTATGGGAGAAGTGCAGCAGTGTTCAGAATTCTAAGTGGCAGAAGTCCACTTCCGGGCACAGAGCTCTGTGCAGGAACAGTGGCTCTCTTCTGTGGGAAGCTATACTCACCCCCGAAGTTCCTAATGGCAGGTTTTAGGAGACATTGGGCACTCCAAGGACAGTTAGGGTTCCAGCTTCTTAGAGCTTGGTTCTGGGAGTAATGTGCACTGTTCAGAATTCTAAGTGGCAGAAGCCCACTCCCGGGCACAGAGCTCTGTGCAGGAACTGTGGGTCTTTTCTGTGGGAAACTAAACTCACCCCAGCAGGTTCCTGATGTCAGGCTGTCGGAGCCATTTGGCACTTCAAGGCCAGTAAGGGTTCCAGCTTCTGGATGCTTGGATCTGGCAGAAGTCCTGTGCTGAACTTATTTTTATCAGTTAGCAGCGCACTCCGTGGCCGAGAGTTCTGTGCAGGAACGGTGGGTCTTTTCTGTGGAAAGCTAAACTCACCCCTCCAAGTTCCTGATGTCAGTTTGCAGGGGGTGTTTGGCAGTCTAAGGGCAGCTAGGGTTTCAGCTTCATGGCAGCTTGGTTGTGGGAGTAAGTACACTGTTCAGAATTCTAAGTGGCAGAAGCCCACTCCGGGGCACAGATCTCTGTGCAGGAACAGCGGCTCTCTTCTGTGGGAAGCTATACTCACCGACTAAGTTCCTAATGTCAGGTTGTAGGAGACATTGGGCAGTCGCAGGACAGTTAGGGTTCCAGCTTTTGGATGCTTGCATCTGGCAGAAGTCCTGAGCAGAACTTATTTTTTTCAGTTCACAGCCCACTCCGTGGCCGAGAGTTCTGTGCAGGAACGGTGGGTCTTTTCTGTGGAAAGCTAAACTCACCCCTCCAAATTCCTGATGTCAGTTTGCAGGGGGTGTTTGGCAGTCTAAGGGCAGCTAGGGTTTCAGCTTCATGGCAGCTTGGTTGTGGGAGTAAGTACACTGTTCACAATTCTAAGTGGCAGAAGCCCACTCCCGGGCACAGAGCTCTGTGCAGGAACGGTGGATCTCTTCTGTGGGAAGTTAAAGTCACTCCTCCAAGTTCCTGATGTCGGTTTGCAGGAGGTGTTTGGCAGTCTAAGGGCAGCTAGGGTTTCAGCTTCATGGCAGCTTGGTTGTGGCAGTAAGTACACTGTTCAGAATTCTAAGTGGCAGAAGCCCAGTCCCGGGCACAGAGCTCTGTGCAGGAACAGTGGCTCTCTTCTGTGGGAAGCTATACTCACCGACTAAGTTCGTGATGTCAGGCTGTAGGAGACATTTGGCGCTCCAAGGCCAGTTAGGGTTCCAGCTTCTGGATGCTTGGATCTGGCAGAAGTCCTGTGCAGAACTTATTTTTTTCAGTTCGCAGCCCACTCCGTGGCCGAGAGTTCTGTGCAGGAACGGTGGGTCTTTTCTGTGGAAAGCTAAACTCACCCCTCCAAGTTCCTGATGTCAGTTTGCAGGGGGTGTTTTGCAGTCTAAGGGCAGCTAGGGTTTCAGCTTCATGGCAGCTTGGTTGTGGGAGTAAGTACACTGTTCAGAATTCTAAGTGGCAGAAGCCCACTCCGGGGCAC
This sequence comes from Chamaea fasciata, assembly GCF_029207755.1. Taxonomy (NCBI): domain Eukaryota; kingdom Metazoa; phylum Chordata; class Aves; order Passeriformes; family Sylviidae; genus Chamaea; species Chamaea fasciata. The sequence goes on from NW_027094387.1 coordinate 63,747, forward strand.
AGATCTCTGTGCAGGAACAGTGGCTCTCTTCTGTGGGAAGCTATACTCACCGACTAAGTTCCTAATGTCAGGTTTTAGGAGACACTGGGCACTCGCCGGACAGTTAGGGTTCCAGCTTTTGGATGCTTGCATCTGGCAGAAGTCCTGTGCAGAACTTATTTTTTTCAGTTCACAGCCCACTCCGTGGCCGAGAGTTCTGTGCAGGAACGGTGGGTCTTTTCTGTGGAAAGCTAAACTCACCCCTCCAAATTCCTGATGTCAGTTTGCAGGGGGTGTTTGGCAGTCTAAGGGCAGCTAGGGTTTCAGCTTCACGGCAGCTTGGTTGTGGGAGTAAGTACACTGTTCAGAATTCTAAGTGGCAGAAGCCCACTCCCGGGCACAGAGCTCTGTGCAGGAACAGTGGCTCTCTTCTGTGGGAAGCTATACTCACCGACTAAGTTCCTAATGTCAGGTTGTAGGAGACATTGGGCACTCCAAGGACAGTTAGGGTTCCAGCTTCTGTCAGTTTGGTTCTGGGAGTAATGTGCACTGTTCAGAATTCTAAGTGGCAGAAGCCCACTCCCGGGCACAGAGCTCTGTGCAGGAACTGTGGGTCTCTTCTGTGGGAAACTAAACTCCCCCCAGCAGGTTCCTGATGTCAGGCTGTAGGAGACATTTGGCGCTCCAAAGCCAGTAAGGGTTCTAGCTTCTGGATGCTTGGATCTGGCAGAAGTCCTGTGCTGAACTTATTTTTATCAGTTAGCAGCCCACTCCGTGGCCGAGAGTTCTGTGCAGGAACTGTGCGTCTTTTCTGTGGGAAGCAAAACTCACCCCTCCAAGTTCATGATGTCAGTTTGCAGGGGGTGTTTGGCAGTCTAAGGGCAGCTAGGGTTTCAGCTTCATGGCAGCTTGGTTGTGGGAGTAAGTACACTGTTCAGAATTCTAAGTGGCAGAAGCCCACTCCCGGGTACAGAGCTCTGTGCAGGAACAGTGGCTCTCTTCTGTGGGAAGCTAAACTCACCCCCCTAAGTTCCTAATGTCAGGTTGTAGGAGACATTGGGCACTCGCAGGACAGTTAGGGTTCCAGCTTCTGGGAGCTTGGCTATGGGAGAAGTGCAGCAGTGTTCAGAATTCTAAGTGGCAGAAGCCCACTTCCGGGCACAGAACTCTGTGAAGGAACAGTGGCTCTCTTCTGTGGGAAGCTATACTCACCGACTAAGTTCGTGATGTCAGGCTGTAGGAGACATTTGGCGCTCCAAGGCCAGTTAGGGTTCCAGCTTCTGGATGCTTGGATCTGGCAGAAGTCCTGTGCTGAACTTATTTTTATCAGTTAGCAGCCCACTCCGTGGCCGAGAGTTCTGTGCAGGAACGGTGGGTCTTTTCTGTGGGAAGCTATACTCACCGACTAAGTTCCTAATGTCAGGTTGTAGGAGACATTGGGCACTCCAAGGACAGTTAGGGTTCCAGCTTCTGGGAGCTTGGCTATGGGGGAAGTGCAGCAGTGTTCAGAATTCTAAGTGGCAGAAGCCCACTTCCGGGCACAGAACTCTGTGCAGGAACAGTGGCTCTCTTCTGTGGGAAGTTATACTTACCGACTAAGTTCCTAATGTCAGGCTGTAGGAGACATTGGGCACTCCAAGTACAGTTCGGGTTCCAGCTTCTGGATGCTTGGATCTGGCAGAAGTCCTGTGCTGAACTTATTTTTATCAGATAGCAGCCCACTCCGTGGCCGAGAGTTCTGTGCAGGAACGGTGGGTCTTTTCTGTGGAAAGCTATACTCACCGACTACATTCCTAATGTCAGGTTGTAGGAGACATTGGGCACTCGCAGGACAGTTAGGGTTCCAGCTTCTGACAGCTTGGTTCTGGGAGTAATGTGCACTGTTCAGAATTCTAAGTGGCAGAAGCCCACTCCCGGGCACAGAGCTCTGTGCAGGAACTGTGGGTCTCTTCTGTGGGAAACTAAACTCCCCCCAGCAGGTTCCTGATGTCAGGCTGTAGGAGACATTTGGCACTCCAAGGCCAGTAAGGGTTCCAGCTTCTGGATGCTTGGATCTGGCAGAAGTCCTGTGCTGAACTTATTTTTATCAGTTAGCAGCGCACTCCGTGGCTGAGAGTTCTGTGCAGGAACGGTGGGTCTTTTCTGTGGAAAGCTAAACTCACCCCTCCAAGTTCCTGATGTCAGTTTGCAGGGGGTGTTTGGCAGTCTAAGGGCAGCTAGGGTTTCAGCTTCATGGCAGCTTGGTTGTGGGAGTAAGTACACTGTTCAGAATTCTAAGTGGCAGAAGCCCACTCCGGGGCACAGAGCTCTGTGGAGGAACTGTGGGTCTCTTCTGTGGGAAGCTATACTCACCGACTAAGTTCCTAATGTCAGGTCGTAGGAGACATTGGGCACTCGCAGGACAGTTAGGGTTCCAGCTTCTGGGAGCTTGGCTATGGGAGAAGTGCAGCAGTGTTCAGAATTCTAAGTGGCAGAAGTCCACTTCCGGGCACAGAGCTCTGTGCAGGAACAGTGGCTCTCTTCTGTGGGAAGCTATACTCACCCCCGAAGTTCCTAATGGCAGGTTTTAGGAGACATTGGGCACTCCAAGGACAGTTAGGGTTCCAGCTTCTTAGAGCTTGGTTCTGGGAGTAATGTGCACTGTTCAGAATTCTAAGTGGCAGAAGCCCACTCCCGGGCACAGAGCTCTGTGCAGGAACTGTGGGTCTTTTCTGTGGGAAACTAAACTCACCCCAGCAGGTTCCTGATGTCAGGCTGTCGGAGCCATTTGGCACTTCAAGGCCAGTAAGGGTTCCAGCTTCTGGATGCTTGGATCTGGCAGAAGTCCTGTGCTGAACTTATTTTTATCAGTTAGCAGCGCACTCCGTGGCCGAGAGTTCTGTGCAGGAACGGTGGGTCTTTTCTGTGGAAAGCTAAACTCACCCCTCCAAGTTCCTGATGTCAGTTTGCAGGGGGTGTTTGGCAGTCTAAGGGCAGCTAGGGTTTCAGCTTCATGGCAGCTTGGTTGTGGGAGTAAGTACACTGTTCAGAATTCTAAGTGGCAGAAGCCCACTCCGGGGCACAGATCTCTGTGCAGGAACAGCGGCTCTCTTCTGTGGGAAGCTATACTCACCGACTAAGTTCCTAATGTCAGGTTGTAGGAGACATTGGGCAGTCGCAGGACAGTTAGGGTTCCAGCTTTTGGATGCTTGCATCTGGCAGAAGTCCTGAGCAGAACTTATTTTTTTCAGTTCACAGCCCACTCCGTGGCCGAGAGTTCTGTGCAGGAACGGTGGGTCTTTTCTGTGGAAAGCTAAACTCACCCCTCCAAATTCCTGATGTCAGTTTGCAGGGGGTGTTTGGCAGTCTAAGGGCAGCTAGGGTTTCAGCTTCATGGCAGCTTGGTTGTGGGAGTAAGTACACTGTTCACAATTCTAAGTGGCAGAAGCCCACTCCCGGGCACAGAGCTCTGTGCAGGAACAGTGGCTCTCTTCTGTGGGAAGGTATACTCACCGACTAAGTTCCTAATGTCAGGTTGTAGGAGACATTGGGCACTCCAAGGACAGTTAGGGTTCCAGCTTCTGACAGCTTGGTTCTGGGAGTAATGTGCACTGTTCAGAATTCTAAGTGGCAGAAGCCCACTCCCGGGCACAGAGCTCTGTGCAGGAACTGTGGGTCTTTTCTGTGGGAAACAAAACTCACCCCAGCAGGTTCCTGATGTCAGGCTGTAGGAGACATTTGGCGCTCCAAGGCCAGTAAGGGTTCCAGCTTCTGGATGCTTGGATCTGGCAGAAGTCCTGTGCTGAACTTATTTTTATCAGTTAGCAGCGCACTCCGTGGCCGAGAGTTCTGTGCAGGAACGGTGGGTCTTTTCTGTGGGAAGCTATACTCACCGACTAAGTTCCTAATGTCAGGTTGTAGGAGACATTTGGCACTCCAAGGCCAGTAAGGGTTCCAGCTTCTGGATGCTTGGATCTGGCAGAAGTCCTGTGCTGAACTTATTTTTATCAGTTAGCAGCCCACTCCGTGGCCGAGAGTTCTGTGCAGGAACTGTGCGTCTTTTCTGTGGGAAGCAAAACTCACCCCTCCAAGTTCCTGATGTCAGTTTGCAGGGGGTGTTTGGCAGTCTAAGGGCAGCTAGGGTTTCAGCTTCATGGCAGCTTGGTTCTGGGAGTAAGTACACTGTTCAGAATTCTAAGTGGCAGAAGCCCACTTCGGGGCACAGAGCTCTGTGCAGGAACGGTGGATCTCTTCTGTGGGAAGTTAAAGTCACTCCTCCAAGTTCCTGATGTCGGTTTGCAGGAGGTGTTTGGCAGTCTAAGGGCAGCTAGGGTTTCAGCTTCATGGCAGCTTGGTTGTGGCAGTAAGTACACTGTTCAGAATTCTAAGTGGCAGAAGCCCAGTCCCGGGCACAGAGCTCTGTGCAGGAACAGTGGCTCTCTTCTGTGGGAAGCTATACTCACCGACTAAGTTCGTGATGTCAGGCTGTAGGAGACATTTGGCGCTCCAAGGCCAGTTAGGGTTCCAGCTTCTGGATGCTTGGATCTGGCAGAAGTCCTGTGCTGAACTTATTTTTATCAGTTAGCAGCCCACTCCGTGGCCGAGAGTTCTGTGCAGGAACGGTGGGTCTTTTCTGTGGGAAGCTATACTCACCGACTAAGTTCCTAATGTCAGGTTGTAGGAGACATTGGGCACTCCAAGGACAGTTAGGGTTCCAGCTTCTGACAGCTTTGTTGTGGGAGTAAGTACACTGTTCAGAATTCTAAGTGGCAGAAGCCCACTCCGGGGCACAGATCTCTGTGCAGGAACAGTGGCTCTCTTCTGTGGGAAGCTATACTCACCGACTAAGTTCCTAATGTCAGGTTGTAGGAGACATTGGGCAGTCGCAGGACAGTTAGGGTTCCAGCTTTTGGATGCTTGCATCTGGCAGAAGTCCTGTGCAGAACTTATTTTTTTCAGTTCGCAGCCCACTCCGTGGCCGAGAGTTCTGTGCAGTAACGGTGGGTCTTTTCTGTGGAAAGCTAAACTCACCCCTCCAAATTCCTGATGTCAGTTTGCAGGGGGTGTTTGGCAGTCTAAGGGCAGCTAGGGTTTCAGCTTCATGGCAGCTTGGTTGTGGGAGTAAGTACACTGTTCACAATTCTAAGTGGCAGAAGCCCAGTCCCGGGCACAGAGCTCTGTGCAGGAACAGTGGCTCTCTTCTGTGGGAAGGTATACTCACCGACTAAGTTCCTAATGTCAGGTTGTAGGAGACATTGGGCACTCCAAGGACAGTTAGGGTTCCAGCTTCTGACAGCTTGGTTCTGGGAGTAATGTGCACTGTTCAGAATTCTAAGTGGTAGAAGCCCACTCCCGGGCACAGAGCTCTGTGCAGGAACGGTGGGTCTTTTCTGTGGGAAACTAAACTCCCCCCAGCAGGTTCCTGATGTCAGGCTGTAGGAGACATTTGGCACTCCAAGGCCAGTAAGGGTTCCAGCTTCTGGATGCTTGGATCTGGCAGAAGTCCTGTGCTGAACTTATTTTTATCAGTTAGCAGCCCACTCCGTGGCCGAGAGTTCTGTGCAGGAACTGTGGGTCTTTTCTGTGGGAAGCAAAACTCACCCCTCCAAGTTCCTGATGTCAGTTTGCAGGGGGTGTTTGGCAGTCTAAGGGCAGCTAGGGTTTCAGCTTCATGGCAGCTTGGTTGTGGGAGTAAGTACACTGTTCAGAATTCTAAGTGGCAGAAGCCCACTCCGGGACACAGAGCTCTGTGCAGGAGCTGTGGGTCTCTTCTGTGGGAAGCTAAACTCACCCCCTGAAGTTCCTAATGTCAGGTTGTAGGAGACATTGGGCACTCGCAGGACAGTTAGGGTTCCAGCTTCTGGGAGCTTGGCTATGGGGGAAGTGCAGCAGTGTTCAGAATTCTAAGTGGCAGAAGCCCACTTCCGGGCACAGAACTCTGTGCAGGAACAGTGGCTCTCTTCTGTGGGAAGTTATACTTACCGACTAAGTTCCTAATGTCAGGCTGTAGGAGACATTGGGCACTCCAAGTACAGTTCGGGTTCCAGCTTCTGGATGCTTGGATCTGGCAGAAGTCCTGTGCTGAACTTATTTTTATCAGATAGCAGCCCACTCCGTGGCCGAGAGTTCTGTGCAGGAACGGTGGGTCTTTTCTGTGGAAAGCTATACTCACCGACTACATTCCTAATGTCAGGTTGTAGGAGACATTGGGCACTCGCAGGACAGTTAGGGTTCCAGCTTCTGACAGCTTGGTTCTGGGAGTAATGTGCACTGTTCAGAATTCTAAGTGGCAGAAGCCCACTCCCGGGCACAGAGCTCTGTGCAGGAACTGTGGGTCTTTTCTGTGGGAAACTAAACTCCCCCCAGCAGGTTCCTGATGTCAGGCTGTAGGAGACATTTGGCACTCCAAGGCCAGTAAGGGTTCCAGCTTCTGGATGCTTGGATCTGGCAGAAGTCCTGTGCTGAACTTATTTTTATCAGTTAGCAGCGCACTCCGTGGCTGAGAGTTCTGTGCAGGAACGGTGGGTCTTTTCTGTGGAAAGCTAAACTCACCCCTCCAAGTTCCTGATGTCAGTTTGCAGGGGGTGTTTGGCAGTCTAAGGGCAGCTAGGGTTTCAGCTTCATGGCAGCTTGGTTGTGGGAGTAAGTACACTGTTCAGAATTCTAAGTGGCAGAAGCCCACTCCGGGGCACAGAGCTCTGTGGAGGAACTGTGGGTCTCTTCTGTGGGAAGCTATACTCACCGACTAAGTTCCTAATGTCAGGTCGTAGGAGACATTGGGCACTCCAAGGACAGTTAGGGTTCCAGCTTCTGACAGCTTGGTTCTGGGAGTAATGTGCACTGTTCAGAATTCTAAGTGGTAGAAGCCCACTCCCGGGCACAGAGCTCTGTGCAGGAACGGTGGGTCTTTTCTGTGGGAAACTAAACTCCCCCCAGCAGGTTCCTGATGTCAGGCTGTAGGAGACATTTGGCACTCCAAGGCCAGTAAGGGTTCCAGCTTCTGGATGCTTGGATCTGGCAGAAGTCCTGTGCTGAACTTATTTTTATCAGTTAGCAGCCCACTCCGTGGCCGAGAGTTCTGTGCAGGAACTGTGGGTCTTTTCTGTGGGAAGCAAAACTCACCCCTCCAAGTTCCTGATGTCAGTTTGCAGGGGGTGTTTGGCAGTCTAAGGGCAGCTAGGGTTTCAGCTTCATGGCAGCTTGGTTGTGGGAGTAAGTACACTGTTCAGAATTCTAAGTGGCAGAAGCCCACTCCGGGACACAGAGCTCTGTGCAGGAGCTGTGGGTCTCTTCTGTGGGAAGCTAAACTCACCCCCTGAAGTTCCTAATGTCAGGTTGTAGGAGACATTGGGCACTCGCAGGACAGTTAGGGTTCCAGCTTCTGGGAGCTTGGCTATGGGGGAAGTGCAGCAGTGTTCAGAATTCTAAGTGGCAGAAGCCCACTTCCGGGCACAGAACTCTGTGCAGGAACAGTGGCTCTCTTCTGTGGGAAGTTATACTTACCGACTAAGTTCCTAATGTCAGGCTGTAGGAGACATTGGGCACTCCAAGTACAGTTCGGGTTCCAGCTTCTGGATGCTTGGATCTGGCAGAAGTCCTGTGCTGAACTTATTTTTATCAGATAGCAGCCCACTCCGTGGCCGAGAGTTCTGTGCAGGAACGGTGGGTCTTTTCTGTGGAAAGCTATACTCACCGACTACATTCCTAATGTCAGGTTGTAGGAGACATTGGGCACTCGCAGGACAGTTAGGGTTCCAGCTTCTGACAGCTTGGTTCTGGGAGTAATGTGCACTGTTCAGAATTCTAAGTGGCAGAAGCCCACTCCCGGGCACAGAGCTCTGTGCAGGAACTGTGGGTCTTTTCTGTGGGAAACTAAACTCCCCCCAGCAGGTTCCTGATGTCAGGCTGTAGGAGACATTTGGCACTCCAAGGCCAGTAAGGGTTCCAGCTTCTGGATGCTTGGATCTGGCAGAAGTCCTGTGCTGAACTTATTTTTATCAGTTAGCAGCGCACTCCGTGGCTGAGAGTTCTGTGCAGGAACGGTGGGTCTTTTCTGTGGAAAGCTAAACTCACCCCTCCAAGTTCCTGATGTCAGTTTGCAGGGGGTGTTTGGCAGTCTAAGGGCAGCTAGGGTTTCAGCTTCATGGCAGCTTGGTTGTGGGAGTAAGTACACTGTTCAGAATTCTAAGTGGCAGAAGCCCACTCCGGGGCACAGAGCTCTGTGGAGGAACTGTGGGTCTCTTCTGTGGGAAGCTATACTCACCGACTAAGTTCCTAATGTCAGGTCGTAGGAGACATTGGGCACTCGCAGGACAGTTAGGGTTCCAGCTTCTGGGAGCTTGGCTATGGGAGAAGTGCAGCAGTGTTCAGAATTCTAAGTGGCAGAAGCCCACTTCCGGGCACAGAACTCTGTGCAGGAACAGTGGCTCTCTTCTGTGGGAAGCTATACTCACCCCCGAAGTTCCTAATGGCAGGTTTTAGGAGACATTGGGCACTCCAAGGACAGTTAGGGTTCCAGCTTCTTAGAGCTTGGTTCTGGGAGTAATGTGCACTGTTCAGAATTCTAAGTGGCAGAAGCCCACTCCCGGGCACAGAGCTCTGTGCAGGAACTGTGGGTCTTTTCTGTGGGAAACAAAACTCACCCCAGCAGGTTCCTGATGTCAGGCTGTAGGAGACATTTGGCACTCCAAGGCCAGTAAGGGTTCCAGCTTCTGGATGCTTGGATCTGGCAGAAGTCCTGTGCTGAACTTATTTTTATCAGTTAGCAGCGCACTCCGTGGCCGAGAGTTCTGTGCAGGAACGGTGGGTCTTTTCTGTGGGAAGCTATACTCACCGACTAAGTTCCTAATGTCAGGTTGTAGGAGACATTGGGCACTCCAAGGACAGTTAGGGTTCCAGCTTCTGACAGCTTTCTTGTGGGAGTAATGTGCACTGTTCAGAATCCTAAGTGGCAGAAGCCCATTTCGGTGCACAGAGCTCTGTGTAGGAACGGTGGGTCTTTTCTGTGGGAAACTAAACTCACCCCAGCAGGTTCCTGATGTCAGGCTGTCGGAGCCATTTGGCACTTCAAGGCCAGTAAGGGTTCCAGCTTCTGGATGCTTGGATCTGGCAGAAGTCCTGTGCTGAACTTATTTTTATCAGTTAGCAGCGCACTCCGTGGCCGAGAGTTCTGTGCAGGAACGGTGGGTCTTTTCTGTGGAAAGCTAAACTCACCCCTCCAAGTTCCTGATGTCAGTTTGCAGGGGGTGTTTGGCAGTCTAAGGGCAGCTAGGGTTTCAGCTTCATGGCAGCTTGGTTGTGGGAGTAAGTACACTGTTCAGAATTCTAAGTGGCAGAAGCCCACTCCGGGGCACAGATCTCTGTGCAGGAACAGCGGCTCTCTTCTGTGGGAAGCTATACTCACCGACTAAGTTCCTAATGTCAGGTTGTAGGAGACATTGGGCAGTCGCAGGACAGTTAGGGTTCCAGCTTTTGGATGCTTGCATCTGGCAGAAGTCCTGTGCAGAACTTATTTTTTTCAGTTCACAGCCCACTCCGTGGCCGAGAGTTCTGTGCAGGAACGGTGGGTCTTTTCTGTGGAAAGCTAAACTCACCCCTCCAAATTCCTGATGTCAGTTTGCAGGGGGTGTTTGGCAGTCTAAGGGCAGCTAGGGTTTCAGCTTCATGGCAGCTTGGTTGTGGGAGTAAGTACACTGTTCACAATTCTAAGTGGCAGAAGCCCACTCCCGGGCACAGAGCTCTGTGCAGGAACAGTGGCTCTCTTCTGTGGGAAGGTATACTCACCGACTAAGTTCCTAATGTCAGGTTGTAGGAGACATTGGGCACTCCAAGGACAGTTAGGGTTCCAGCTTCTGACAGCTTGGTTCTGGGAGTAATGTGCACTGTTCAGAATTCTAAGTGGCAGAAGCCCACTCCCGGGCACAGAGCTCTGTGCAGGAACTGTGGGTCTTTTCTGTGGGAAACAAAACTCACCCCAGCAGGTTCCTGATGTCAGGCTGTAGGAGACATTTGGCGCTCCAAGGCCAGTAAGGATTCCAGCTTCTGGATGCTTGGATCTGGCAGAAGTCCTGTGCTGAACTTAGTTTTATCAGTTAGCAGCGCACTCCGTGGCCGAGAGTTCTGTGCAGGAACGGTGGGTCTTTTCTGTGGGAAGCTATACTCACCGACTAAGTTCCTAATGTCAGGTTGTAGGAGACATTGGGCACTCCAAGGACAGTTAGGGTTCCAGCTTATGACAGCTTTGTTGTGGGAGTAATGTGCACTGTTCAGAATTCTAAGTGGCAGAAGCCCACTCCGGGGCACAGAGCTCTGTGTAGGAACGGTGGGTCTTTTCTGTGGAAAGCTAAACTCACCCCTCCAAGTTCATGATGTCAGTTTGCAGGGGGTGTTTTGCAGTCTAAGGGCAGCTAGGGTTTCAGCTTCATGGCAGCTTGGTTGTGGGAGTAAGTACACTGTTCAGAATTCTAAGTGGCAGAAGCCCACTCCCGGGCACAGAGCTCTGTGCAGGAACAGTGGCTCTCTTCTGTGGGAAGGTATACTCACCGACTAAGTTCCTAATGTCAGGTTGTGGGAGACATTGGGCACTCCAAGGACAGTTAGGGTTCCAGCTTCTGACAGCTTGGTACTGGGAGTAATGTGCACTGTTTAGAATTCTAAGTGGCAGAAGCCCACTCCCGGGCACAGAGCTCTGTGCAGGAACTGTGGGTCTCTTCTGTGGGAAGCTATACTCACCGACTAAGTTCGTGATGTCAGGCTGTAGGAGACATTTGGCGCTCCAAGGCCAGTTAGGGTTCCAGCTTCTGGATGCTTGGATCTGGCAGAAGTCCTGTGCTGAACTTATTTTTATCAGGTAGCAGCCCACTCCGTGGCCGAGAGTTCTGTGAAGGAACGGTGGGTCTTTTCTGTGGGAAGCTATACTCACCGACTACGTTCCTAATGTCAGGTTGTAGGAGACATTGGGCACTCCAAGGACAGTTAGGGTTCCAGCTTCTGACAGCTTGGTTCTGGGAGTAATGTGCACTGTTCAGAATTCTAAGTCGCAGAAGCCCACTCCGGGACACCGAGCTCTGTGCAGGAACTGTGGGTCTTTTCTGTGGGAAACTAAACTCCCCCCAGCAGGTTCCTGATGTCAGGCTGTAGGAGACATTTGGCACTCCAAGGTCAGTAAGGGTTCCAGCTTCTGGATGCTTGGATCTGGCAGAAGTCCTGTGCTGAACTTATTTTTATCAGTTAGCAGCGCACTCCGTGGCCGAGAGTTCTGTGCAGGAACGGTGGGTCTTTTCTGTGGAAAGCTAAACTCACCCCTCCAAGTTCCTGATGTCAGTTTGCAGGGGGTGTTTGGCAGTCTAAGGGCAGCTAGGGTTTCAGCTTCATGGCAGCTTGGTTGTGGGAGTAAGTACACTGTTCAGAATTCTAAGTGGCAGAAGCCCACTCCGGGGCACAGATCTCTGTGCAGGAACAGTGGCTCTCTTCTGTGGGAAGCTATACTCACCGACTAAGTTCCTAATGTCAGGTTGTAGGAGACATTGGGCAGTCGCAGGACAGTTAGGGTTCCAGCTTTTGGATGCTTGCATCTGGCAGAAGTCCTGTGCAGAACTTATTTTTTTCAGTTCACAGCCCACTCCGTGGCCGAGAGTTCTGTGCAGGAACGGTGGGTCTTTTCTGTGGAAAGCTAAACTCACCCCTCCAAATTCCTGATGTCAGTTTGCAGGGGATGTTTGGCAGTCTAAGGGCAGCTAGGGTTTCAGCTTCATGGCAGCTTGGTTGTGGGAGTAAGTACACTGTTCAGAATTCTAAGTGGCAGAAGCCCACTCCCGGGCACAGAGCTCTGTGCAGGAACAGTGGCTCTCTTCTGTGGGAAGGTATACTCACCGACTAAGTTCCTAATGTCAGGTTGTAGGAGACATTGGGCACTCCAAGGACAGTTAGGGTTCCAGCTTCTGACAGCTTGGTTCTGGGAGTAATGTGCACTGTTCAGAATTCTAAGTGGCAGAAGCCCACTCCCGGGCACAGAACTCTGTGCAGGAACTGTGGGTCTCTTCTGTGGGAAACTAAACTCCCCCCAGCAGGTTCCTGATGTCAGGCTGTAGGAGACATTTGGCACTCCAAAGCCAGTAAGGGTTCCAGCTTCTGGATGATTGGATCTGGCAGAAGTCCTGTGCTGAACTTATTTTTATCAGTTAGCAGCCCACTCCGTGGCCGAGAGTTCTGTGCAGGAACTGTGGGTCTTTTCTGTGGGAAGCAAAACTCACCCCTCCAAGTTCATGATGTCAGTTTGCAGGGGGTGTTTGGCAGTCTAAGGGCAGCTAGGGTTTCAGCTTCATGGCAGCTTGGTTGTGGGAGTAAGTACACTGTTCAGAATTCTAAGTGGCAGAAGCCCACTCCCGGGTACAGAGCTCTGTGCAGGAACAGTGGCTCTCTTCTGTGGGAAGCTATACTCACCGACTAAGTTCGTGATGTCAGGCTGTAGGAGTCATTTGGCGCTCCAAGGCCAGTTAGGGTTCCAGCTTCTGGATGCTTGGATCTGGCAGAAGTCCTGTGCTGAACTTATTTTTATCAGTTAGCAGCGCACTCCGTGGCCGAGAGTTCTGTGCAGGAACGGGGGGTCTTTTCTGTGGAAAGCTAAACTCACCCCTCCAAGTTCCTGATGTCAGTTTGCAGGGGGTGTTTGGCAGTCTAAGGGCAGCTAGGGTTTCAGCTTCATGGCAGCTTGGTTGTGGGAGTGAGTACACTGTTCAGAATTATAAGTGGCAGAAGCCCACTCCCGGGTACAGAGCTCTGTAGGAACAGTGGCTCTCTTCTGTGGGAAGCTATACTCACCGACTAAGTTCCTAATGTCAGGTTGTAGGAGACATTGGGCACTCGCAGGACAGTTAGGGTTCCAGCTTCTGACAGCTTTCTTGTGGGAGTAATGTGCACTGTTCAGAATCCTAAGTGGCAGAAGCCCATTTCGGTGCACAGAGCTCTGTGTAGGAACGGTGGGTCTTTTCTGTGGGAAACTAAACTCACCCCAGCAGGTTCCTGATGTCAGGCTGTCGGAGCCATTTGGCACTTCAAGGCCAGTAAGGGTTCCAGCTTCTGGATGCTTGGATCTGGCAGAAGTCCTGTGCTGAACTTATTTTTATCAGTTAGCAGCGCACTCCGTGGCCGAGAGTTCTGTGCAGGAACGGTGGGTCTTTTCTGTGGAAAGCTAAACTCACCCCTCCAAGTTCCTAATGTCAGTTTGCAGGGGGTGTTTGGCAGTCTAAGGGCAGCTAGGGTTTCAGCTTCATGGCAGCTTGGTTGTGGGAGTAAGTACACTGTTCAGAATTCTAAGTGGCAGAAGCCCACTCCGGGGCACAGATCTCTGTGCAGGAACAGCGGCTCTCTTCTGTGGGAAGCTATACTCACCGACTAAGTTCCTAATGTCAGGTTGTAGGAGACATTGGGCAGTCGCAGGACAGTTAGGGTTCCAGCTTTTGGATGCTTGCATCTGGCAGAAGTCCTGTGCAGAACTTATTTTTTTCAGTTCACAGCCCACTCCGTGGCCGAGAGTTCTGTGCAGGAACGGTGGGTCTTTTCTGTGGAAAGCTAAACTCACCCCTCCAAATTCCTGATGTCAGTTTGCAGGGGGTGTTTGGCAGTCTAAGGGCAGCTAGGGTTTCAGCTTCATGGCAGCTTGGTTGTGGGAGTAAGTACACTGTTCACAATTCTAAGTGGCAGAAGCCCACTCCCGGGCACAGAGCTCTGTGCAGGAACAGTGGCTCTCTTCTGTGGGAAGGTATACTCACCGACTAAGTTCCTAATGTCAGGTTGTAGGAGACATTGGGCACTCCAAGGACAGTTAGGGTTCCAGCTTCTGACAGCTTGGTTCTGCGAGTAATGTGCACTGTTCAGAATTCTAAGTGGCAGAAGCCCACTCCCGGGCACAGAGCTCTGTGCAGGAACTGTGGGTCTTTTCTGTGGGAAACAAAACTCACCCCAGCAGGTTCCTGATGTCAGGCTGTAGGAGACATTTGGCGCTCCAAGGCCAGTAAGGGTTCCAGCTTCTGGATGCTTGGATCTGGCAGAAGTCCTGTGCTGAACTTATTTTTATCAGTTAGCAGCGCACTCCGTGGCCGAGAGTTCTGTGCAGGAACGGTGGGTCTTTTCTGTGGGAAGCTATACTCACCGACTAAGTTCCTAATGTCAGGTTGTAGGAGACATTGGGCACTCCAAGGACAGTTAGGGTTCCAGCTTCTGACAGCTTGGTTGTGGGAGTAATGTGCACTGTTCAGAATTCTAAGTGGCAGAAGCCCACTCCGGGGCACAGAGCTCTGTGTAGGAACGGTGGGTCTTTTCTGTGGAAAGCTAAACTCACCCCTCCAAGTTCATGATGTCAGTTTGCAGGGGGTGTTTTGCAGTCTAAGGGCAGCTAGGGTTTCAGCTTCATGGCAGCTTGGTTGTGGGAGTAAGTACACTGTTCAGAATTCTAAGTGGCAGAAGCCCACTCCCGGGCACAGAGCTCTGTGCAGGAACAGTGGCTCTCTTCTGTGGGAAGGTATACTCACCGACTAAGTTCCTAATGTCAGGTTGTAGGAGACATTGGGCACTCCAAGGACAGTTAGGGTTCCAGCTTCTGACAGCTTGGTACTGGGAGTAATGTGCACTGTTTAGAATTCTAAGTGGCAGAAGCCCACTCCCGGGCACAGAGCTCTGTGCAGGAACTGTGGGTCTTTTCTGTGGGAAACTAAACTCCCCCCAGCAGGTTCCTGATGTCAGGCTGTAGGAGACATTTGGCACTCCAAAGCCAGTAAGGATTCCAGCTTCTGGATGCTTGGATCTGGCAGAAGTCCTGTGCTGAACTTATTTTTATCAGTTAGCAGCCCACTCCGTGGCCGAGAGTTCTGTGCAGGAACTGTGCGTCTTTTCTGTGGGAAGCAAAACTCACCCCTCCAAGTTCCTGATGTCAGTTTGCAGGGGGTGTTTGGCAGTCTAAGGGCAGCTAGGGTTTCAGCTTCATGGCAGCTTGGTTCTGGGAGTAAGTACACTGTTCAGAATTCTAAGTGGCAGAAGCCCACTTCGGGGCACAGAGCTCTGTGCAGGAACGGTGGATCTCTTCTGTGGGAAGTTAAAGTCACTCCTCCAAGTTCCTGATGTCGGTTTGCAGGAGGTGTTTGGCAGTCTAAGGGCAGCTAGGGTTTCAGCTTCATGGCAGCTTGGTTGTGGCAGTAAGTACACTGTTCAGAATTCTAAGTGGCAGAAGCCCAGTCCCGGGCACAGAGCTCTGTGCAGGAACAGTGGCTCTCTTCTGTGGGAAGCTATACTCACCGACTAAGTTCGTGATGTCAGGCTGTAGGAGACATTTGGCGCTCCAAGGCCAGTTAGGGTTCCAGCTTCTGGATGCTTGGATCTGGCAGAAGTCCTGTGCAGAACTTATTTTTTTCAGTTCGCAGCCCACTCCGTGGCCGAGAGTTCTGTGCAGGAACGGTGGGTCTTTTCTGTGGAAAGCTAAACTCACCCCTCCAAGTTCCTGATGTCAGTTTGCAGGGGGTGTTTTGCAGTCTAAGGGCAGCTAGGGTTTCAGCTTCATGGCAGCTTGGTTGTGGGAGTAAGTACACTGTTCAGAATTCTAAGTGGCAGAAGCCCACTCCGGGGCACAGATCTCTGTGCAGGAACAGTGGCTCTCTTCTGTGGGAAGCTATACTCACCGACTAAGTTCCTAATGTCAGGTTTTAGGAGACACTGGGCACTCGCCGGACAGTTAGGGTTCCAGCTTTTGGATGCTTGCATCTGGCAGAAGTCCTGTGCAGAACTTATTTTTTTCAGTTCACAGCCCACTCCGTGGCCGAGAGTTCTGTGCAGGAACGGTGGGTCTTTTCTGTGGAAAGCTAAACTCACCCCTCCAAATTCCTGATGTCAGTTTGCAGGGGGTGTTTGGCAGTCTAAGGGCAGCTAGGGTTTCAGCTTCACGGCAGCTTGGTTGTGGGAGTAAGTACACTGTTCAGAATTCTAAGTGGCAGAAGCCCACTCCCGGGCACAGAGCTCTGTGCAGGAACAGTGGCTCTCTTCTGTGGGAAGCTATACTCACCGACTAAGTTCCTAATGTCAGGTTGTAGGAGACATTGGGCACTCCAAGGACAGTTAGGGTTCCAGCTTCTGTCAGTTTGGTTCTGGGAGTAATGTGCACTGTTCAGAATTCTAAGTGGCAGAAGCCCACTCCCGGGCACAGAGCTCTGTGCAGGAACTGTGGGTCTCTTCTGTGGGAAACTAAACTCCCCCCAGCAGGTTCCTGATGTCAGGCTGTAGGAGACATTTGGCGCTCCAAAGCCAGTAAGGGTTCTAGCTTCTGGATGCTTGGATCTGGCAGAAGTCCTGTGCTGAACTTATTTTTATCAGTTAGCAGCCCACTCCGTGGCCGAGAGTTCTGTGCAGGAACTGTGCGTCTTTTCTGTGGGAAGCAAAACTCACCCCTCCAAGTTCATGATGTCAGTTTGCAGGGGGTGTTTGGCAGTCTAAGGGCAGCTAGGGTTTCAGCTTCATGGCAGCTTGGTTGTGGGAGTAAGTACACTGTTCAGAATTCTAAGTGGCAGAAGCCCACTCCCGGGTACAGAGCTCTGTGCAGGAACAGTGGCTCTCTTCTGTGGGAAGCTATACTCACCGACTAAGTTCGTGATGTCAGGCTGTAGGAGACATTTGGCGCTCCAAGGCCAGTTAGGGTTCCAGCTTCTGGATGCTTGGATCTGGCAGAAGTCCTGTGCTGAACTTATTTTTATCAGTTAGCAGCCCACTCCGTGGCCGAGAGTTCTGTGCAGGAACGGTGGGTCTTTTCTGTGGGAAGCTATACTCACCGACTAAGTTCCTAATGTCAGGTTGTAGGAGACATTGGGCACTCCAAGGACAGTTAGGGTTCCAGCTTCTGACAGCTTTGTTGTGGGAGTAAGTACACTGTTCAGAATTCTAAGTGGCAGAAGCCCACTCCGGGGCACAGATCTCTGTGCAGGAACAGTGGCTCTCTTCTGTGGGAAGCTATACTCACCGACTAAGTTCCTAATGTCAGGTTGTAGGAGACATTGGGCAGTCGCAGGACAGTTAGGGTTCCAGCTTTTGGATGCTTGCATCTGGCAGAAGTCCTGTGCAGAACTTATTTTTTTCAGTTCGCAGCCCACTCCGTGGCCGAGAGTTCTGTGCAGTAACGGTGGGTCTTTTCTGTGGAAAGCTAAACTCACCCCTCCAAATTCCTGATGTCAGTTTGCAGGGGGTGTTTGGCAGTCTAAGGGCAGCTAGGGTTTCAGCTTCATGGCAGCTTGGTTGTGGGAGTAAGTACACTGTTCACAATTCTAAGTGGCAGAAGCCCACTCCCGGGCACAGAGCTCTGTGCAGGAACAGTGGCTCTCTTCTGTGGGAAGGTATACTCACCGACTAAGTTCCTAATGTCAGGTTGTAGGAGACATTGGGCACTCCAAGGACAGTTAGGGTTCCAGCTTCTGACAGCTTGGTTCTGGGAGTAATGTGCACTGTTCAGAATTCTAAGTGGTAGAAGCCCACTCCCGGGCACAGAGCTCTGTGCAGGAACGGTGGGTCTTTTCTGTGGGAAACTAAACTCCCCCCAGCAGGTTCCTGATGTCAGGCTGTAGGAGACATTTGGCACTCCAAGGCCAGTAAGGGTTCCAGCTTCTGGATGCTTGGATCTGGCAGAAGTCCTGTGCTGAACTTATTTTTATCAGTTAGCAGCCCACTCCGTGGCCGAGAGTTCTGTGCAGGAACTGTGGGTCTTTTCTGTGGGAAGCAAAACTCACCCCTCCAAGTTCCTGATGTCAGTTTGCAGGGGGTGTTTGGCAGTCTAAGGGCAGCTAGGGTTTCAGCTTCATGGCAGCTTGGTTGTGGGAGTAAGTACACTGTTCAGAATTCTAAGTGGCAGAAGCCCACTCCGGGACACAGAGCTCTGTGCAGGAGCTGTGGGTCTCTTCTGTGGGAAGCTAAACTCACCCCCTGAAGTTCCTAATGTCAGGTTGTAGGAGACATTGGGCACTCGCAGGACAGTTAGGGTTCCAGCTTCTGGGAGCTTGGCTATGGGGGAAGTGCAGCAGTGTTCAGAATTCTAAGTGGCAGAAGCCCACTTCCGGGCACAGAACTCTGTGCAGGAACAGTGGCTCTCTTCTGTGGGAAGTTATACTTACCGACTAAGTTCCTAATGTCAGGCTGTAGGAGACATTGGGCACTCCAAGTACAGTTCGGGTTCCAGCTTCTGGATGCTTGGATCTGGCAGAAGTCCTGTGCTGAACTTATTTTTATCAGATAGCAGCCCACTCCGTGGCCGAGAGTTCTGTGCAGGAACGGTGGGTCTTTTCTGTGGAAAGCTATACTCACCGACTACATTCCTAATGTCAGGTTGTAGGAGACATTGGGCACTCGCAGGACAGTTAGGGTTCCAGCTTCTGACAGCTTGGTTCTGGGAGTAATGTGCACTGTTCAGAATTCTAAGTGGCAGAAGCCCACTCCCGGGCACAGAGCTCTGTGCAGGAACTGTGGGTCTTTTCTGTGGGAAACTAAACTCCCCCCAGCAGGTTCCTGATGTCAGGCTGTAGGAGACATTTGGCACTCCAAGGCCAGTAAGGGTTCCAGCTTCTGGATGCTTGGATCTGGCAGAAGTCCTGTGCTGAACTTATTTTTATCAGTTAGCAGCGCACTCCGTGGCTGAGAGTTCTGTGCAGGAACGGTGGGTCTTTTCTGTGGAAAGCTAAACTCACCCCTCCAAGTTCCTGATGTCAGTTTGCAGGGGGTGTTTGGCAGTCTAAGGGCAGCTAGGGTTTCAGCTTCATGGCAGCTTGGTTGTGGGAGTAAGTACACTGTTCAGAATTCTAAGTGGCAGAAGCCCACTCCGGGGCACAGAGCTCTGTGGAGGAACTGTGGGTCTCTTCTGTGGGAAGCTATACTCACCGACTAAGTTCCTAATGTCAGGTCGTAGGAGACATTGGGCACTCGCAGGACAGTTAGGGTTCCAGCTTCTGGGAGCTTGGCTATGGGAGAAGTGCAGCAGCGTTCAGAATTCTAAGTGGCAGAAGCCCACTTTCGGGCACAGAACTCTGTGCAGGAACAGTGGCTCTCTTCTGTGGGAAGCTATACTCACCCCCGAAGTTCCTAATGGCAGGTTTTAGGAGACATTGGGCACTCCAAGGACAGTTAGGGTTCCAGCTTCTTAGAGCTTGGTTCTGGGAGTAATGTGCACTGTTCAGAATCCTAAGTGGCAGAAGCCCATTTCGGTGCACAGAGCTCTGTGTAGGAACGGTGGGTCTTTTCTGTGGGAAACTAAACTCACCCCAGCAGGTTCCTGATGTCAGGCTGTCGGAGCCATTTGGCACTTCAAGGCCAGTAAGGGTTCCAGCTTCTGGATGCTTGGATCTGGCAGAAGTCCTGTGCTGAACTTATTTTTATCAGTTAGCAGCGCACTCCGTGGCCGAGAGTTCTGTGCAGGAACGGTGGGTCTTTTCTGTGGAAAGCTAAACTCACCCCTCCAAGTTCCTGATGTCAGTTTGCAGGGGGTGTTTGGCAGTCTAAGGGCAGCTAGGGTTTCAGCTTCATGGCAGCTTGGTTGTGGGAGTAAGTACACTGTTCAGAATTCTAAGTGGCAGAAGCCCACTCCGGGGCACAGATCTCTGTGCAGGAACAGCGGCTCTCTTCTGTGGGAAGCTATACTCACCGACTAAGTTCCTAATGTCAGGTTGTAGGAGACATTGGGCAGTCGCAGGACAGTTAGGGTTCCAGCTTTTGGATGCTTGCATCTGGCAGAAGTCCTGTGCAGAACTTATTTTTTTCAGTTCACAGCCCACTCCGTGGCCGAGAGTTCTGTGCAGGAACGGTGGGTCTTTTCTGTGGAAAGCTAAACTCACCCCTCCAAATTCCTGATGTCAGTTTGCAGGGGGTGTTTGGCAGTCTAAGGGCAGCTAGGGTTTCAGCTTCATGGCAGCTTGGTTGTGGGAGTAAGTACACTGTTCACAATTCTAAGTGGCAGAAGCCCACTCCCGGGCACAGAGCTCTGTGCAGGAACAGTGGCTCTCTTCTGTGGGAAGGTATACTCACCGACTAAGTTCCTAATGTCAGGTTGTAGGAGACATTGGGCACTCCAAGGACAGTTAGGGTTCCAGCTTCTGACAGCTTGGTTCTGGGAGTAATGTGCACTGTTCAGAATTCTAAGTGGCAGAAGCCCACTCCCGGGCACAGAGCTCTGTGCAGGAACTGTGGGTCTTTTCTGTGGGAAACAAAACTCACCCCAGCAGGTTCCTGATGTCAGGCTGTAGGAGACATTTGGCGCTCCAAGGCCAGTAAGGGTTCCAGCTTCTGGATGCTTGGATCTGGCAGAAGTCCTGTGCTGAACTTATTTTTATCAGTTAGCAGCGCACTCCGTGGCCGAGAGTTCTGTGCAGGAACGGTGGGTCTTTTCTGTGGGAAGCTATACTCACCGACTAAGTTCCTAATGTCAGGTTGTAGGAGACATTGGGCACTCCAAGGACAGTTAGGGTTCCAGCTTATGACAGCTTTGTTGTGGGAGTAATGTGCACTGTTCAGAATTCTAAGTGGCAGAAGCCCACTCCGGGGCACAGAGCTCTGTGTAGGAACGGTGGGTCTTTTCTGTGGAAAGCTAAACTCACCCCTCCAAGTTCATGATGTCAGTTTGCAGGGGGTGTTTTGCAGTCTAAGGGCAGCTAGGGTTTCAGCTTCATGGCAGCTTGGTTGTGGGAGTAAGTACACTGTTCAGAATTCTAAGTGGCAGAAGCCCACTCCCGGGCACAGAGCTCTGTGCAGGAACAGTGGCTCTCTTCTGTGGGAAGCTATACTCACCGACTAAGTTCGTGATGTCAGGCTGTAGGAGACATTTGGCGCTCCAAGGCCAGTTAGGGTTCCAGCTTCTGGATGCTTGGATCTGGCAGAAGTCCTGTGCTGAACTTATTTTTATCAGGTAGCAGCCCACTCCGTGGCCGAGAGTTCTGTGAAGGAACGGTGGGTCTTTTCTGTGGGAAGCTATACTCACCGACTACGTTCCTAATGTCAGGTTGTAGGAGACATTGGGCACTCCAAGGACAGTTAGGGTTCCAGCTTCTGACAGCTTGGTTCTGGGAGTAATGTGCACTGTTCAGAATTCTAAGTCGCAGAAGCCCACTCCGGGACACCGAGCTCTGTGCAGGAACTGTGGGTCTTTTCTGTGGGAAACTAAACTCCCCCCAGCAGGTTCCTGATGTCAGGCTGTAGGAGACATTTGGCACTCCAAGGTCAGTAAGGGTTCCAGCTTCTGGATGCTTGGATCTGGCAGAAGTCCTGTGCTGAACTTATTTTTATCAGTTAGCAGCGCACTCCGTGGCCGAGAGTTCTGTGCAGGAACGGTGGGTCTTTTCTGTGGAAAGCTAAACTCACCCCTCCAAGTTCCTGATGTCAGTTTGCAGGGGGTGTTTGGCAGTCTAAGGGCAGCTAGGGTTTCAGCTTCATGGCAGCTTGGTTGTGGGAGTAAGTACACTGTTCAGAATTCTAAGTGGCAGAAGCCCACTCCGGGGCACAGATCTCTGTGCAGGAACAGTGGCTCTCTTCTGTGGGAAGCTATACTCACCGACTAAGTTCCTAATGTCAGGTTGTAGGAGACATTGGGCAGTCGCAGGACAGTTAGGGTTCCAGCTTTTGGATGCTTGCATCTGGCAGAAGTCCTGTGCAGAACTTATTTTTTTCAGTTCACAGCCCACTCCGTGGCCGAGAGTTCTGTGCAGGAACGGTGGGTCTTTTCTGTGGAAAGCTAAACTCACCCCTCCAAATTCCTGATGTCAGTTTGCAGGGGATGTTTGGCAGTCTAAGGGCAGCTAGGGTTTCAGCTTCATGGCAGCTTGGTTGTGGGAGTAAGTACACTGTTCAGAATTCTAAGTGGCAGAAGCCCACTCCCGGGCACAGAGCTCTGTGCAGGAACAGTGGCTCTCTTCTGTGGGAAGGTATACTCACCGACTAAGTTCCTAATGTCAGGTTGTAGGAGACATTGGGCACTCCAAGGACAGTTAGGGTTCCAGCTTCTGACAGCTTGGTTCTGGGAGTAATGTGCACTGTTCAGAATTCTAAGTGGCAGAAGCCCACTCCCGGGCACAGAACTCTGTGCAGGAACTGTGGGTCTCTTCTGTGGGAAACTAAACTCCCCCCAGCAGGTTCCTGATGTCAGGCTGTAGGAGACATTTGGCACTCCAAAGCCAGTAAGGGTTCCAGCTTCTGGATGATTGGATCTGGCAGAAGTCCTGTGCTGAACTTATTTTTATCAGTTAGCAGCCCACTCCGTGGCCGAGAGTTCTGTGCAGGAACTGTGGGTCTTTTCTGTGGGAAGCAAAACTCACCCCTCCAAGTTCATGATGTCAGTTTGCAGGGGGTGTTTGGCAGTCTAAGGGCAGCTAGGGTTTCAGCTTCATGGCAGCTTGGTTGTGGGAGTAAGTACACTGTTCAGAATTCTAAGTGGCAGAAGCCCACTCCCGGGTACAGAGCTCTGTGCAGGAACAGTGGCTCTCTTCTGTGGGAAGCTATACTCACCGACTAAGTTCCTAATGTCAGGTTGTAGGAGACATTGGGCACTCGCAGGACAGTTAGGGTTCCAGCTTCTGACAGCTTTCTTGTGGGAGTAATGTGCACTGTTCAGAATCCTAAGTGGCAGAAGCCCATTTCGGTGCACAGAGCTCTGTGTAGGAACGGTGGGTCTTTTCTGTGGGAAACTAAACTCACCCCAGCAGGTTCCTGATGTCAGGCTGTCGGAGCCATTTGGCACTTCAAGGCCAGTAAGGGTTCCAGCTTCTGGATGCTTGGATCTGGCAGAAGTCCTGTGCTGAACTTATTTTTTTCAGTTCACAGCCCACTCCGTGGCCGAGAGTTCTGTGCAGGAACGGTGGGTCTTTTCTGTGGAAAGCTAAACTCACCCCTCCAAATTCCTGATGTCAGTTTGCAGGGGGTGTTTGGCAGTCTAAGGGCAGCTAGGGTTTCAGCTTCATGGCAGCTTGGTTGTGGGAGTAAGTACACTGTTCACAATTCTAAGTGGCAGAAGCCCACTCCCGGGCACAGAGCTCTGTGCAGGAACAGTGGCTCTCTTCTGTGGGAAGGTATACTCACCGACTAAGTTCCTAATGTCAGGTTGTAGGAGACATTGGGCACTCCAAGGACAGTTAGGGTTCCAGCTTCTGACAGCTTGGTTCTGGGAGTAATGTGCACTGTTCAGAATTCTAAGTGGCAGAAGCCCACTCCCGGGCACAGAGCTCTGTGCAGGAACTGTGGGTCTTTTCTGTGGGAAACAAAACTCACCCCAGCAGGTTCCTGATGTCAGGCTGTAGGAGACATTTGGCGCTCCAAGGCCAGTAAGGGTTCCAGCTTCTGGATGCTTGGATCTGGCAGAAGTCCTGTGCTGAACTTATTTTTATCAGTTAGCAGCGCACTCCGTGGCCGAGAGTTCTGTGCAGGAACGGTGGGTCTTTTCTGTGGGAAGCTATACTCACCGACTAAGTTCCTAATGTCAGGTTGTAGGAGACATTGGGCACTCCAAGGACAGTTAGGGTTCCAGCTTATGACAGCTTTGTTGTGGGAGTAATGTGCACTGTTCAGAATTCTAAGTGGCAGAAGCCCACTCCGGGGCACAGAGCTCTGTGTAGGAACGGTGGGTCTTTTCTGTGGAAAGCTAAACTCACCCCTCCAAGTTCATGATGTCAGTTTGCAGGGGGTGTTTTGCAGTCTAAGGGCAGCTAGGGTTTCAGCTTCATGGCAGCTTGGTTGTGGGAGTAAGTACACTGTTCAGAATTCTAAGTGGCAGAAGCCCACTCCCGGGCACAGAGCTCTGTGCAGGAACAGTGGCTCTCTTCTGTGGGAAGGTATACTCACCGACTAAGTTCCTAATGTCAGGTTGTAGGAGACATTGGGCACTCCAAGGACAGTTAGGGTTCCAGCTTCTGACAGCTTGGTACTGGGAGTAATGTGCACTGTTTAGAATTCTAAGTGGCAGAAGCCCACTCCCGGGCACAGAGCTCTGTGCAGGAACTGTGGGTCTCTTCTGTGGGAAGCTATACTCACCGACTAAGTTCGTGATGTCAGGCTGTAGGAGACATTTGGCGCTCCAAGGCCAGTTAGGGTTCCAGCTTCTGGATGCTTGGATCTGGCAGAAGTCCTGTGCTGAACTTATTTTTATCAGGTAGCAGCCCACTCCGTGGCCGAGAGTTCTGTGAAGGAACGGTGGGTCTTTTCTGTGGGAAGCTATACTCACCGACTACGTTCCTAATGTCAGGTTGTAGGAGACATTGGGCACTCCAAGGACAGTTAGGGTTCCAGCTTCTGACAGCTTGGTTCTGGGAGTAATGTGCACTGTTCAGAATTCTAAGTCGCAGAAGCCCACTCCGGGACACCGAGCTCTGTGCAGGAACTGTGGGTCTTTTCTGTGGGAAACTAAACTCCCCCCAGCAGGTTCCTGATGTCAGGCTGTAGGAGACATTTGGCACTCCAAGGTCAGTAAGGGTTCCAGCTTCTGGATGCTTGGATCTGGCAGAAGTCCTGTGCTGAACTTATTTTTATCAGTTAGCAGCGCACTCCGTGGCCGAGAGTTCTGTGCAGGAACGGTGGGTCTTTTCTGTGGAAAGCTAAACTCACCCCTCCAAGTTCCTGATGTCAGTTTGCAGGGGGTGTTTGGCAGTCTAAGGGCAGCTAGGGTTTCAGCTTCATGGCAGCTTGGTTGTGGGAGTAAGTACACTGTTCAGAATTCTAAGTGGCAGAAGCCCACTCCGGGGCACAGATCTCTGTGCAGGAACAGCGGCTCTCTTCTGTGGGAAGCTATACTCACCGACTAAGTTCCTAATGTCAGGTTGTAGGAGACATTGGGCAGTCGCAGGACAGTTAGGGTTCCAGCTTTTGGATGCTTGCATCTGGCAGAAGTCCTGTGCAGAACTTATTTTTTTCAGTTCACAGCCCACTCCGTGGCCGAGAGTTCTGTGCAGGAACGGTGGGTCTTTTCTGTGGAAAGCTAAACTCACCCCTCCAAATTCCTGATGTCAGTTTGCAGGGGATGTTTGGCAGTCTAAGGGCAGCTAGGGTTTCAGCTTCATGGCAGCTTGGTTGTGGGAGTAAGTACACTGTTCAGAATTCTAAGTGGCAGAAGCCCACTCCCGGGCACAGAGCTCTGTGCAGGAACAGTGGCTCTCTTCTGTGGGAAGGTATACTCACCGACTAAGTTCCTAATGTCAGGTTGTAGGAGACATTGGGCACTCCAAGGACAGTTAGGGTTCCAGCTTCTGACAGCTTGGTTCTGGGAGTAATGTGCACTGTTCAGAATTCTAAGTGGCAGAAGCCCACTCCCGGGCACAGAACTCTGTGCAGGAACTGTGGGTCTCTTCTGTGGGAAACTAAACTCCCCCCAGCAGGTTCCTGATGTCAGGCTGTAGGAGACATTTGGCACTCCAAAGCCAGTAAGGGTTCCAGCTTCTGGATGATTGGATCTGGCAGAAGTCCTGTGCTGAACTTATTTTTATCAGTTAGCAGCCCACTCCGTGGCCGAGAGTTCTGTGCAGGAACGGGGGGTCTTTTCTGTGGGAAGCAAAACTCACCCCTCCAAGTTCATGATGTCAGTTTGCAGGGGGTGTTTGGCAGTCTAAGGGCAGCTAGGGTTTCAGCTTCATGGCAGCTTGGTTGTGGGAGTAAGTACACTGTTCAGAATTCTAAGTGGCAGAAGCCCACTCCCGGGTACAGAGCTCTGTGCAGGAACAGTGGCTCTCTTCTGTGGGAAGCTATACTCACCGACTAAGTTCGTGATGTCAGGCTGTAGGAGTCATTTGGCGCTCCAAGGCCAGTTAGGGTTCCAGCTTCTGGATGCTTGGATCTGGCAGAAGTCCTGTGCTGAACTTATTTTTATCAGTTAGCAGCGCACTCCGTGGCCGAGAGTTCTGTGCAGGAACGGGGGGTCTTTTCTGTGGAAAGCTAAACTCACCCCTCCAAGTTCCTGATGTCAGTTTGCAGGGGGTGTTTGGCAGTCTAAGGGCAGCTAGGGTTTCAGCTTCATGGCAGCTTGGTTGTGGGAGTGAGTACACTGTTCAGAATTATAAGTGGCAGAAGCCCACTCCCGGGTACAGAGCTCTGTAGGAACAGTGGCTCTCTTCTGTGGGAAGCTATACTCACCGACTAAGTTCCTAATGTCAGGTTGTAGGAGACATTGGGCACTCGCAGGACAGTTAGGGTTCCAGCTTTTGGATGCTTGGATCTGGTAGAAGTCCTGTGCAGAACTTATTTTTTTCAGTTCGCAGCCCACTCCGTGGCCGATAGTTCTGTGCAGAAACGGTGGGTCTTTTCTGTGGAAAGCTAAATTCACCCCTCCAAGTTCCTGATGTCAGTTTGCAGGGGGTGTTTGGCAGTCTAAGGGCAGCTAGGGTTTCAGCTTCATGGCAGCTTGGTTGTGGAAGTAAATACACTGTTCAGAATTCTAAGTGGCAGAAACCCACTCCGGGACACAGAGCTCTGTGCAGGAACT
The DNA here is from genome assembly GCF_029207755.1 of Chamaea fasciata. Classification (NCBI taxonomy): domain Eukaryota; kingdom Metazoa; phylum Chordata; class Aves; order Passeriformes; family Sylviidae; genus Chamaea; species Chamaea fasciata. The sequence continues at coordinate 90,166 of NW_027094387.1, forward strand.
GTGGGTCTCTTCTGTGGGAAGCTAAACTCACCCCCTGAAGTTCCTAATGTCAGGTTGTAGGAGACATTGGGCACTCGCAGGACAGTTAGGGTTCCAGCTTCTGGGAGCTTGGCTATGGGAGAAGTGCAGCAGTGTTCAGAATTCTAAGTGGCAGAAGCCCACTTCCGGGCACAGAACTCTGTGCAGGAACAGTGGCTCTCTTCTGTGGGAAGCTATACTCACCCCCTAAGTTCCTAATGGCAGGTTTTAGGAGACATTGGGCACTCCAAGGACAGTTAGGGTTCCAGCTTCTTAGAGCTTGGTTCTGGGAGTAATGTGCACTGTTCAGAATTCTAAGTGGCAGAAGCCCACTCCCGGGCACAGAGCTCTGTGCAGGAACGGTGGATCTCTTCTGTGGGAAGTTAAAGTCACTCCTCCAAGTTCCTGATGTCGGTTTGCAGGAGGTGTTTGGCAGTCTAAGGGCAGCTAGGGTTTCAGCTTCATGGCAGCTTGGTTGTGGCAGTAAGTACACTGTTCAGAATTCTAAGTGGCAGAAGCCCAGTCCCGGGCACAGAGCTCTGTGCAGGAACAGTGGCTCTCTTCTGTGGGAAGCTATACTCACCGACTAAGTTCCTAATGTCAGGCTGTAGGAGACATTGGGCACTCCAAGGACAGTTAGGGTTCCAGCTTTTGGATGCTTGGATCTGGGAGATGTCCTGTGCTGAACTTATTTTTATCAGTTAGCAGCCCACTCCGTGGCCGAGAGTTCTGTGCAGGAACGGTGGGTCTTTTCTGTGGAAAGGTACACTCACCGACTAAGTTCCTGATGTCAGGTTGTAGGAGACATTGGGCACTCGTAGGACAGTTAGGGTTCCAGCTTTTGGATGCTTGGATCTGGTAGAAGTCCTGTGCAGACCTTATTTTTTTGAGTTCGCAGCCCACTCTGTGGCGGAGAGTTCTGTGCAGGAACGGTGTGTCTTTTCTGTGGGAAGCTAAACTCACCGACTAAGTTCGTGATGTCAGGCTGTAGGAGACATTGGGCACTCCAAGGACAGTTAGGGTTCCAGCTTCTGACAGCTTGGTTCTGGGAGTAATGTGCACTGTTCAGAATTCTAAGTCGCAGAAGCCCACTCCGGGACACAGATCTCTGTGCAGGAACTGTGGGTCTTTTCTGTGGGAAACTAAACTCACCCCAGCAGGTTCCTGATGTCAGGCTGTAGGAGACATTTGGCACTCCAAGGCCAGTAAGGGTTCCAGCTTCTGGATGCTTGGATCTGGCAGAAGTCCTGTGCTGAACTTATTTTTATCAGTTAGCAGCCCACTCCGTGGCCGATAGTTCTGTGCAGGAACGGGGGGTCTTTTCTGTGGGAAGCTAAACTCACCCCTCCAAATTCCTGATGTCAGTTTGCAGGGGGTGTTTGGCAGTCTAAGGGCAGCTAGGGTTTCAGCTTCTTGGCAGCTTGGTTGTGGGAGTGAGTACACTGTTCAGAATTCTAAGTGGCAGAAGCCCCCTCCCGGGCACAGAGCTCTGTGCAGGAACAGTGGCTCTCTTCTGTGGGAAGCTATACTCACCGACTAAGTTCCTAATGTCAGGTTGTAGGAGACATTGGGCACTCGCAGGACAGTTAGGGTTCCAGCTTTTGGATGCTTGGATCTGGCAGAAGTCCTGTGCAGAACTTCTTTTTTTCAGTTAGCAGCCCACTCCGTGGCCGAGAGTTCTTTGCAGGAACGGTGGGTCTTTTCTGTGGAAAGCTATACTCACCGACTAAGTTCCTAATGTCAGGTTGTAGGAGACATTGGGCACTCCAAGGACAGTTAGGGTTCCAGCTTATGACAGCTTTGTTGTGGGAGTAATGTGCACTGTTCAGAATTCTAAGTGGCAGAAGCCCACTCCGGGGCACAGAGCTCTGTGTAGGAACGGTGGGTCTTTTCTGTGGAAAGCTAAACTCACCCCTCCAAGTTCATGATGTCAGTTTGCAGGGGGTGTTTTGCAGTCTAAGGGCAGCTAGGGTTTCAGCTTCATGGCAGCTTGGTTGTGGGAGTAAGTACACTGTTCAGAATTCTAAGTGGCAGAAGCCCACTCCCGGGCACAGAGCTCTGTGCAGGAACAGTGGCTCTCTTCTGTGGGAAGGTATACTCACCGACTAAGTTCCTAATGTCAGGTTGTAGGAGACATTGGGCACTCCAAGGACAGTTAGGGTTCCAGCTTCTGACAGCTTGGTACTGGGAGTAATGTGCACTGTTTAGAATTCTAAGTGGCAGAAGCCCACTCCCGGGCACAGAGCTCTGTGCAGGAACTGTGGGTCTCTTCTGTGGGAAGCTATACTCACCGACTAAGTTCGTGATGTCAGGCTGTAGGAGACATTTGGCGCTCCAAGGCCAGTTAGGGTTCCAGCTTCTGGATGCTTGGATCTGGCAGAAGTCCTGTGCTGAACTTATTTTTATCAGGTAGCAGCCCACTCCGTGGCCGAGAGTTCTGTGAAGGAACGGTGGGTCTTTTCTGTGGGAAGCTATACTCACCGACTACGTTCCTAATGTCAGGTTGTAGGAGACATTGGGCACTCCAAGGACAGTTAGGGTTCCAGCTTCTGACAGCTTGGTTCTGGGAGTAATGTGCACTGTTCAGAATTCTAAGTCGCAGAAGCCCACTCCGGGACACCGAGCTCTGTGCAGGAACTGTGGGTCTTTTCTGTGGGAAACTAAACTCCCCCCAGCAGGTTCCTGATGTCAGGCTGTAGGAGACATTTGGCACTCCAAGGTCAGTAAGGGTTCCAGCTTCTGGATGCTTGGATCTGGCAGAAGTCCTGTGCTGAACTTATTTTTATCAGTTAGCAGCGCACTCCGTGGCCGAGAGTTCTGTGCAGGAACGGTGGGTCTTTTCTGTGGAAAGCTAAACTCACCCCTCCAAGTTCCTGATGTCAGTTTGCAGGGGGTGTTTGGCAGTCTAAGGGCAGCTAGGGTTTCAGCTTCATGGCAGCTTGGTTGTGGGAGTAAGTACACTGTTCAGAATTCTAAGTGGCAGAAGCCCACTCCGGGGCACAGATCTCTGTGCAGGAACAGCGGCTCTCTTCTGTGGGAAGCTATACTCACCGACTAAGTTCCTAATGTCAGGTTGTAGGAGACATTGGGCAGTCGCAGGACAGTTAGGGTTCCAGCTTTTGGATGCTTGCATCTGGCAGAAGTCCTGTGCAGAACTTATTTTTTTCAGTTCACAGCCCACTCCGTGGCCGAGAGTTCTGTGCAGGAACGGTGGGTCTTTTCTGTGGAAAGCTAAACTCACCCCTCCAAATTCCTGATGTCAGTTTGCAGGGGATGTTTGGCAGTCTAAGGGCAGCTAGGGTTTCAGCTTCATGGCAGCTTGGTTGTGGGAGTAAGTACACTGTTCAGAATTCTAAGTGGCAGAAGCCCACTCCCGGGCACAGAGCTCTGTGCAGGAACAGTGGCTCTCTTCTGTGGGAAGGTATACTCACCGACTAAGTTCCTAATGTCAGGTTGTAGGAGACATTGGGCACTCCAAGGACAGTTAGGGTTCCAGCTTCTGACAGCTTGGTTCTGGGAGTAATGTGCACTGTTCAGAATTCTAAGTGGCAGAAGCCCACTCCCGGGCACAGAACTCTGTGCAGGAACTGTGGGTCTCTTCTGTGGGAAACTAAACTCCCCCCAGCAGGTTCCTGATGTCAGGCTGTAGGAGACATTTGGCACTCCAAAGCCAGTAAGGGTTCCAGCTTCTGGATGATTGGATCTGGCAGAAGTCCTGTGCTGAACTTATTTTTATCAGTTAGCAGCCCACTCCGTGGCCGAGAGTTCTGTGCAGGAACTGTGGGTCTTTTCTGTGGGAAGCAAAACTCACCCCTCCAAGTTCATGATGTCAGTTTGCAGGGGGTGTTTGGCAGTCTAAGGGCAGCTAGGGTTTCAGCTTCATGGCAGCTTGGTTGTGGGAGTAAGTACACTGTTCAGAATTCTAAGTGGCAGAAGCCCACTCCCGGGTACAGAGCTCTGTGCAGGAACAGTGGCTCTCTTCTGTGGGAAGCTATACTCACCGACTAAGTTCGTGATGTCAGGCTGTAGGAGTCATTTGGCGCTCCAAGGCCAGTTAGGGTTCCAGCTTCTGGATGCTTGGATCTGGCAGAAGTCCTGTGCTGAACTTATTTTTATCAGTTAGCAGCGCACTCCGTGGCCGAGAGTTCTGTGCAGGAACGGGGGGTCTTTTCTGTGGAAAGCTAAACTCACCCCTCCAAGTTCCTGATGTCAGTTTGCAGGGGGTGTTTGGCAGTCTAAGGGCAGCTAGGGTTTCAGCTTCATGGCAGCTTGGTTGTGGGAGTGAGTACACTGTTCAGAATTATAAGTGGCAGAAGCCCACTCCCGGGTACAGAGCTCTGTAGGAACAGTGGCTCTCTTCTGTGGGAAGCTATACTCACCGACTAAGTTCCTAATGTCAGGTTGTAGGAGACATTGGGCACTCGCAGGACAGTTAGGGTTCCAGCTTTTGGATGCTTGGATCTGGTAGAAGTCCTGTGCAGAACTTATTTTTTTCAGTTCGCAGCCCACTCCGTGGCCGATAGTTCTGTGCAGAAACGGTGGGTCTTTTCTGTGGAAAGCTAAATTCACCCCTCCAAGTTCCTGATGTCAGTTTGCAGGGGGTGTTTGGCAGTCTAAGGGCAGCTAGGGTTTCAGCTTCATGGCAGCTTGGTTGTGGAAGTAAATACACTGTTCAGAATTCTAAGTGGCAGAAACCCACTCCGGGACACAGAGCTCTGTGCAGGAACTGTGGGTCTCTTCTGTGGGAAGCTAAACTCACCCCCTGAAGTTCCTAATGTCAGGTTGTAGGAGACATTGGGCACTCGCAGGACAGTTAGGGTTCCAGCTTCTGGGAGCTTGGCTATGGGAGAAGTGCAGCAGTGTTCAGAATTCTAAGTGGCAGAAGCCCACTTCCGGGCACAGAACTCTGTGCAGGAACAGTGGCTCTCTTCTGTGGGAAGCTATACTCACCCCCTAAGTTCCTAATGGCAGGTTTTAGGAGACATTGGGCACTCCAAGGACAGTTAGGGTTCCAGCTTCTTAGAGCTTGGTTCTGGGAGTAATGTGCACTGTTCAGAATTCTAAGTGGCAGAAGCCCACTCCCGGGCACAGAGCTCTGTGCAGGAACGGTGGATCTCTTCTGTGGGAAGTTAAAGTCACTCCTCCAAGTTCCTGATGTCGGTTTGCAGGAGGTGTTTGGCAGTCTAAGGGCAGCTAGGGTTTCAGCTTCATGGCAGCTTGGTTGTGGCAGTAAGTACACTGTTCAGAATTCTAAGTGGCAGAAGCCCAGTCCCGGGCACAGAGCTCTGTGCAGGAACAGTGGCTCTCTTCTGTGGGAAGCTATACTCACCGACTAAGTTCCTAATGTCAGGCTGTAGGAGACATTGGGCACTCCAAGGACAGTTAGGGTTCCAGCTTTTGGATGCTTGGATCTGGGAGATGTCCTGTGCTGAACTTATTTTTATCAGTTAGCAGCCCACTCCGTGGCCGAGAGTTCTGTGCAGGAACGGTGGGTCTTTTCTGTGGAAAGGTACACTCACCGACTAAGTTCCTGATGTCAGGTTGTAGGAGACATTGGGCACTCGTAGGACAGTTAGGGTTCCAGCTTTTGGATGCTTGGATCTGGTAGAAGTCCTGTGCAGACCTTATTTTTTTGAGTTCGCAGCCCACTCCGTGGCGGAGAGTTCTGTGCAGGAACGGTGTGTCTTTTCTGTGGGAAGCTAAACTCACCGACTAAGTTCGTGATGTCAGGCTGTAGGAGACATTGGGCACTCCAAGGACAGTTAGGGTTCCAGCTTCTGACAGCTTGGTTCTGGGAGTAATGTGCACTGTTCAGAATTCTAAGTCGCAGAAGCCCACTCCGGGACACAGATCTCTGTGCAGGAACTGTGGGTCTTTTCTGTGGGAAACTAAACTCACCCCAGCAGGTTCCTGATGTCAGGCTGTAGGAGACATTTGGCACTCCAAGGCCAGTAAGGGTTCCAGCTTCTGGATGCTTGGATCTGGCAGAAGTCCTGTGCTGAACTTATTTTTATCAGTTAGCAGCCCACTCCGTGGCCGATAGTTCTGTGCAGGAACGGGGGGTCTTTTCTGTGGGAAGCTAAACTCACCCCTCCAAATTCCTGATGTCAGTTTGCAGGGGGTGTTTGGCAGTCTAAGGGCAGCTAGGGTTTCAGCTTCTTGGCAGCTTGGTTGTGGGAGTGAGTACACTGTTCAGAATTCTAAGTGGCAGAAGCCCCCTCCCGGGCACAGAGCTCTGTGCAGGAACAGTGGCTCTCTTCTGTGGGAAGCTATACTCACCGACTAAGTTCCTAATGTCAGGTTGTAGGAGACATTGGGCACTCCAAGGACAGTTAGGGTTCCAGCTTTTGGATGCTTGGATCTGGCAGAAGTCCTGTGCAGAACTTCTTTTTTTCAGTTAGCAGCCCACTCCGTGGCCGAGAGTTCTTTGCAGGAACGGTGGGTCTTTTCTGTGGAAAGCTAAACTCACCCCTCCAAGTTCCTGATGTAAGTTTGCAGGGGGTGTTTGGCAGTCTAAGGGTAGCTAGGGTTTCAGCTTCATGGCAGCTTGGTTGCGGGAGTAAGTACACTGTTCAGAATTCTAAGTGGCAGAAGCCCACTCCCGGGCACAGAGCTCTGTGCAGGAACAGTGGCTCTCTTCTGTGGGACGCTATACTCACCCCCTAAGTTTCTAATGTCAGGTTGTAGGAGACATTGGACACTCCAAGGACTGTAAGGGTTCCAGCTTCTCTAAGGTTGGATCTGGCAGAAGTTTTGTACTGAACTTATTTGTATCAGTTAGCAGCCCACTCTGTTGCTGAGAGTTCTGTGCAGGAAGAGTGGCTCTCTTCTCTGGGAAGCTAAACTCACCCCTCCAAGTTCCTGATGTCAGGTTGTAGTAGATATTGGGCACTCCAAGGACAGTTAGAGTTCCAGCCTCTGGGAGCTTGGATTTGGCTGATATCCGGTGTGGATTTATTTTTAGCAGGCAGTAGTCCTCTCTGGGTCAGAGGGCTCTGTGCAGGAAGTGTCGCCCCTTTTCTGTGGGAATCTGGACTCACCCCATCAGGTTCCTGATTTCAATTTATAGGATAGATTTGGCACTCCAAGGACAGTAAGGGTTCCAGCGTCTGGGAGCTTGGATCTGGTAGCAGTCCTGTGCTGAACTTAATTTTATGAGTTAGCAGCCCAGTCTGGGGCAGAGAGTTCTGTGCAGGAATGGTGGCTCTTTTCTGTGGGAAGCTAAACTCACCTCTCCACGTTCCTAATGTCAGGTTGTAGGAGACATTTGGCACTCCAAGGACAGTTAGATTTCCAACTTTTGAAAGCTTTGATCTGGCAGGTATCCTGTGGTGACTTTATGTTTAGCAGGCAGAACCCCAATTTGGCTCCAGAGAGTTCTGTGCAGCAACGGTGGCTCTCTTCTGTGGGAAGCTAAACTCACTCCTCCAAGTCCTTCATTTCAGGTTGTAGGAGACATTTTGTCCTCCAAGGACAGTTAGGGTTCCAGCATCTGGCAGCTTGGGTCTGGCAGATATCCTGTGCTTAACTTATTTTTAGGAGGCAGAAGCCCCCTCCGGGGCAGGGAGTTCTGTGCAGCCGTGGTGCCTCTGTTCGGTGGGAAGCTAAACTGCCCGCACCAGGTTCCTCATATCAGGTGGTAGGAGACATTTGCCACTCGGAGGACAGTTAGGGCTCCAGATTCTGGCAGCTTGGCCATGGGAGAAGTGCAGCAGTGTTCAGAATTGTAAGTGGCAGAAGCTCACTCCTGGGCTCAGAGCTCTGTGCAGGAATGGTGTCCCTTTTTCTGGGGAAACTAAACAAACCCCCTGGTTCAGATTGTTCGTTTTAAGGAGCCATTTGGCCGTCTCAGGGGAGCCAGGCTTCCAGGTACTGACAGCGTGGATCTGGGAGTAAGTGTGTTGTTCAGAATTCTAAGAGGCAGAAGCCCAGTCTGGGGCACAGAGGTCTCTGAAGGAAAGGTGGGTCTTTTGTGGGAACCTAAACTCACCCCATCAGGTTCCTGATGTCAGTTCATAGGATAGATTTGGCACTCCAAGGACAGTAAGGGTTCCAGCTTCTGGCAGTTTGGATCTGGCAGATGTCCTGTGCTGAAGTTAATTTTATCATTTGGCAGCCCACTCCGTGGCAGAGAGTTCTGTGCAGGAACGGTGGTTCTCTTCTGATGGAACAGAAACTCACTCCTAGAGGTTCGTAATGTTCGGTTGTAGGAGACATTTGGCACTCGAAGGACAGTTAGGGTTCCAGCTTCTGGCACCTTGGCTCTGGGAGAAGTGTAGCTATGTTTAGATTTGTAGATGGCATAAGTCCACTCCTGGGCATAGCGCTCTGTTCAACATCAGTGGCCCTTTTGTGTGGCAAGCTGGACTCACCCTGTCACATTCCTGATTTCAGTTTTTAGGAGGTGTTTGGCACTCCATGGCCAGTCTGGCATTCTGCTTCTAGTAGCATGGGTCTTGGTGCAATGCTGATGCATTCAGAATTCTATTTTCTAGAAGTCTAGTTCCATGTAGAAGGCCTTAGACCTGACTGGACGTTCCTTTTGTGGGAAAGTTAAGTCACCCCCTTAGGGTCCTGATGTCTGTTTTTATAGTCCACTGGTAGTATGTACCCTCCCTGAATCCTAGTTTTGGTTTATTGGGTTTGGGTGAAATATTCTTCTATCGGTAATTTTTGCAGGGAGACTTCTCCTCTGACCCTAAAAATCCTGCCTGCCCTAGATTGAAAAAAGTAACTCCCCTAATTTCAAAGCAGTTACATGTCGTTTTTATAAGATGTCCGTCAATCTGCTTGCAACATTGCTACAACCCTCATCTCTCTCCATCTAGATTCAGAAACATTACTCTGCCTGGATTTCATATAGGTGTTCACCAGGTTTCAAAGTATTAAACATGTACGTTTCAAAGTCTCCATTGCAAAATACGGGATGGGTTCCGGAATACCAGAATCACCCAGTTTCAACATGCCAAAACCATTCTATTTCATAATGTTAGAATATTAAGTTATAACATCTCTAAGACAATTTCTAAATATCAAGTTGCAAAGTATCATTTCTTTGATGTCTTCTATGGATGGGATTCCTAATCCCCAAAACTGCCATACTGTCAAAATGGGATCTGTGTGAAATATTTTGCCCTCTGAAAAGTTTTTACCTAATGACCATTCATCTATTTTCATCATACAGCTAGATGTAGTAAAAAACAAGCAAATACTTTTAGTAGTTTTCTGCCTAGATGGATCTGAGAACTGGCATTTCCCAAACTAAGGATGGAGCAGATCTCTTCCCTGGATCATCCTGGAAAATTTGTTTAATAGGCAAAGGGAGTTCTTATAAATTACATTAATATGTTACTGTAATTTAGGGCGGACCAGCCACCGGCAGCAGGACTCCGGTTTGCTCCGGGCCGGTCAGGATTAGACATCAGTCACCTGGCCACCCCCTTGGCTCCTTAAGGGATACATAGAAGACCTCAACAGAAACACAATTCAGTAAGGATTCCTAAGTAAATATTTCTGGTAATTGCTTACAGTCTGGGAAGAATTTCCTAAATACTTACAAACTTAGGACATAGGGAATTCTGGGGATAGAACTTCCATCTCGGCCACCGGCCACAAGAAGAACAGTTCTCTTCCACACAACGGAAGCCTAGCACCCCAGCGTTTCAGAGCAGACGAAGGGTCACGCAGGGGAACGAACAATCTGCGGGATCTTTCTCGACCTCATCCCACAATGCCCCCTGTCTTCAGAGGGTTTCCTGGGCACACCCCGGCGGGGAGGTGCTAGTTCAGAGGGGCCTAGCTGTCTCTGCTTTTTAAGGGCTTGAATTTTAGGGAAAACTCCCCTTTTTTCTCCTCCCTGGAGAGACTTAAACTGAAGGAAACTCCTCTTTTCCAAAAATTTTAGGAGATTAAGTTAAGGGGCACAAGCCATTTATTTTCCACGTCACAGTTTAAGCAGAGGTAACTGCCCATATGCTAATTTTAAGTTGAAGGAACCCGTGCCTTTTTCAGCATTTTAAGGATTTAAAATTGGACTTCAGTTGCACTCGAACGGGTACCCCGGTAACACCTATCTCAGATGGGAGCAACCCAGGCGTATATATAAGCTTAACACCACCTGGGAGTTTATTTTGTTTTCCTTTGTACTTAATACATGAATATCCTTACTTAGAGGTGCTAATGAGCCTTACAGCATTCATAATCTTACTGTTCTTTGTCATCCTACTTAGTCACTCGTGGAATACTAATTGCAGTCACCCAGGAATAATTACCCCCGTCAACAGCAAATTACCCAAATTACTATCTTGCTATGTTACTAAAACACTAAGTTTTATTTTTGCCCTGTAGCCTGAAGTCATTACAGCCAAAACAGAAAAATAGCATTATTACCCCGAGGAGTTTTTTTCTCTGTCGAGCCCTGTACTTACCTTGCATTTGAGTCAGAGGAGCCAAACAGCTGCAGCTCCTTCGAGAGCTTTTATACCCCGTGGGAGTTGCCTCCTCCCTTTTCCCGGGCATTCTGGGAACGAGGGGCGGGCCCAATCAGGGGTATATTAACCCCAGCTTTTGCCAAGGGGCTTCATTCCCTCCTGGGAATCAGCCAGGGTAAGAGCTCTTCTCTCATTTCAGCGAAGAGGCTCTATCAGCTTATTTTTGTTAGGTGTTTTTGGGTACCTACAAATAACAGGAGCTTTGAGGACACTACAAAGAAGATGCTATCAAATACAGGGAGTATTTAAGTTCAGGGGTTTTGTTTGCACCTTCAGGGGAGGAAAGGCGCTTTTGTAATTTCTGGGTTTGTTCTCATTTTCTTTTAGGAGGAGCAGTACTCCTGAAGTTATAGGTCACATCCAGCACGATCTTCCAGATTCTTTCAGAAGATTTGTCACCTCAAAAGGGCCACTGTACACGTCAGAGGCAACGACCGAGATCCAGGCTTCCGATCGGTAAGGCGAGGACTACGTTCAGGGTACCCGGTTGAGAGTTAGCAGGTTTTGAAGGCAGCAAAATGAGGAATGAACTGCATTTGAGGGCCTCCCCCAAGGCTTTTTTGCAAGTAATAGCAGCTGCATTTATCTGTCTTATAGCACAGAAGAGCACCTAAGATACGTAAATGTGAGCACCTAAGTTTTGCTCACAGACCTGCCCTACAGTTTTGCCCCCTGCTAACTCAGGTACCGGACATTGTAACAGCCCTAGGCTTAGATGCGGGACGAAGCCACAGACTCGAGGACCCGGGCACGCTTAGGCGAGGGCGAGCGGCCGCCCCCTCGGGATTCGGCGCACGTGCCGCTAAATTTGTGCATCGATTTTCATTTTTCTTTTTCATAGCTAAGAGGCTAATCGGCGATCGGAGGGCCTTCTGAGACAGACTTATTTCCAGTCCAACGTGGATTCACCTTACCGGTCATCTCAAAGATAAGTCAGGGGCCACGGCCTCGAGATAGGACGACAGGGGTGTCAGAAATTTATGGGTCCGGTTTAACAGCTACCAGAGGGGACAGGGGTGTCCCTTAAGGGGTCACTTAGGACAGCCGAAGGGAACGGCTATACTTCAATAGCAACTACGGGGCACGCAAGGCAGAACGGTCCCCGTCCGCATCGTGCGGTCCGGCGCGCAGCGTCGTCCAGCCCCACTCAGCGATCCCGTTAGCTGTCAAGGGGAAGCCTTAATTTTGATCCCAATGCTGTGGTGCAGGGCAGTCCAGTCCCGGTGCATGTCCTGTCAGTTGTCTGTTGTGCACTCTGTGTCTTTTGAGTGTCTTGTATTTCATGTAATTTTCTGTGGCTTTTCAAGGGGCCATCAAAATCCCGGCATCATTTTTAGCATCTCCGGTCCCTCAGTTCCTCGGCCAGGCGCCGATACCATCAAACCATCGACTCGGGAGCTCAGGCCAGCATGGGAATCGTATTTATTTTCAGAAGCATCCAGTTTACTGTCTTTTCAGGTCTTGTTCTGAGCTGTACTGACAGCCAAGCACCACCACGATCCATTCCGGTGGATTAGGACTTGTAAGGATGCAAAGCTAGGGAGAGGATTCTGACCGGAGCATTCTCGAGCGTCCATCTTTGAGGTTCTTGGCATAAGTCATCCCCTTAGCATCTTTTTTCCTGCAGGTTTCTCTGAGCCCGGTCAGCTCTCCATCCGTCTTACCTCGATCATCTCCTCCCGAGTTCTCTCGGTCCTCAGGGTCATTCCTCTCATCGAGAGTTTTCTTTCCCTGTCGCGTCCCTTTGTTTGTTGCGTCTTGTGTCACGGGTGTGGGTGTGTATTTGGCCCAGCGCTGCTCTGCCCTGCCCTGTAGCACAGCTGGGTGTAGGGGTAATAGGACAAATTTGAAATGCAGGGTGCATTGGCTTCTAGGTGGGATCTGTAGATTGACCCAAGATGTGTGGAGCTGTCAAGTTATCCTGCAGCCCTTTGACTTTTGTCCTAACTTTCTTTCAGATGCAGACTGATTAAACCTGTGGCAGAGCAGCCCCTATCGGTGGAGTCGGTTCTCCCGAGAAGGTCAGTCCGAGTCGGTCTTTGCAGGGGAGGTGTAAATGGTGGCTCTGTTACAGCCCTGACCTTTGTCTTTGTTTTTAGGAGCTAATGGAGGATATTGGCAGTCCAGAAGAAGCGGGCAAGGTGAGCATGGACCGGTGAACAGAAGCAGTTGTTATTTCTCCGGTGTCAATTTCTGGTGCAACTCTAACCATCCACTGTTGGGATTTTTTTTTTTTTTTCAGGTGGTCTGGTTTTGAGATGTCCTGTTTGTGGATTCCAGCGGCCAGGTAGGTGTCAGCTTATGTCAGTTGCAGTTTGTCTTTGCAGGGGCAGTGTAATTGGTGCCCTTGTTACTGCCTGTTTCTTTGTCTCTATTTTTAGGAGGTAAAGCAGGATGTTGGCGGTGAAGGTGAAGCGTGCAAGGTGAGCATTGATCTGCGGACAGAACCGGTTGCTGTTGCTCAGGTCTCAGTTTCTGGTGAAAATCTAATATCTGCTGTTTGTTTTCTTATTTTTAGGTGGCCCGCTTGTGAAATGTCCCGGTCGTGGATACCAGCAGCCAAGAGGGTGTGTGCTTAAGTCAGTCCCAGTTTGCCTTTGCCGGGGCAGTGTAAATGATGACTGTGTTACAGCGTTGTTTTTTGTCTTTTTTTTTTAGGAGGTAAAGAGGGATATTGGCAGTCCAGGTGAAGCGGCCCAGGTGAGCATTGTCCGGTGGATGGAAGCAGCTGTTATCACTCAGGTCTCAATATCTGGTGCAACTCTAAGGTTGTATTTTTGTCTGTTTTAGGCAGTCTGCTGTCATTATGCTGAAGTCCCTTCTCCAATGAGGTGATGGACCGGGTCCCTCTCTTTGGAGCCCTTCAGAAGCATTACAGGACTGTGTGATCAAGCCTCGATTTCTCCGTTTGAAGCTGCTTTCCAGGTAGTCTTTGATAACGGCCGAGGAGTCGGGGAGGCAGGGAGGAGAGGAGGAGCGAGGGTCCTCTCAAGTATCAGCAATGTCAAATCCCTTGTCTGCTCTTAATCCAGACCTACCCCCTGATGATGCCATCACCCTCCAAGCACGGCCGAGGCAGCGGGCCCGAGCACCCGGGCGTTCTCAAGAGGCGGTGGGTAGCAGAATTGTTGGGTTTTGGGCGATGCGGTGCTAAGACCACACAGTGATGTTTGCTTTTCTTTATTGCAGCTGACTAAGAGAGAGCAACCTGGTGTTAGCAGGAATTTCCCTGAGGGAGAGGCGGCCTTCCTTTTCACCTGCCAGGATTCTGCATCTCCAGATGTCTGAGAGATAAGTGGAGGGCTCCGAGCCACGGAGGGGATGAAAGCGGGGGGCCGGGTCGGCTTTCCACCGGGCGGGGGTTTGGAGACGGGGCCATCCAAGAAGCGGCCCCTTAGGCTTCCTACAGGGAAAGTCTCCCTTTTGATCTCTCCACTGAGGTGTGCAGGGCAGAGCAGTCCCGGTGCTTGTCGTGTCCCTTGTTTGTTGCGCACTCTTTGTTTCATGTCTTTTGCCTTAGCCCTTCAAGGGGCCTACCAAAAACCCTGGTATCCCTCTTAGCCTCTCTGGACTCTCAGTTCCTCGGCCAGGTGGCAATGCCCTCGGACCATCGACTCGGGAGCTCGGGCAGGCATGGGCATCGTATCTCTCTTCAGAAGCATCCAGTCCAATGTCTTTCCAGGTCTTGTTCTGAGCTGTACTGACAGCCGAGCACCACCAGCATCCATTCCGGTGGATTAGGACTTGTAAGAATGCATAGCTAGGTAGCAGAGTGTGACCGGAGCATTCTCGAGTGTTCATCTTTGCGGTTCTTGGGATAAGTCATCCCCTTAGCATCTTTTTTCCTGCAGGTTTCTCTGAGCCTGGTCAGCTCTCCTTTCAGCTTACCTCGGTCATCTGCTCCCGAGTTCTCTCGGTCCTCAGGGTCATTCCTCTCATCGAGAGTTTTCTTTCCCTGTCGCGTCCCTTTGTTTGTTGCGTCTTGTGTCACGGGTGTGGGTGTGTATTTGGCCCGGAGCTGCTCTGCCCTGCAGCACAGCTGGGTGTAGGGGTAGTAGGACAAATTTGAAATGCAGGGTGCATTGGCTTCTAGGTGGGATCTGTAGATTGACCCAAGATGTCTGGAGCTGTCAAGTTATCCTGCAGCCCTTTGACTCTTGTCCTAACTTTCTTTCAGATGCAGATGGTTTAACCCTGTGGCAGAGCAGCCCCTGTGGGATTCATCGGTTCCCCCGAGAAGGTCAGTCCCTGTCGGTCTTTGCAGGGGAGGTGTAAATGGTGGCTCTGATACAGCCCTGACCTTTGTCTTTGTTTTTAGGAGCTTATGCAGGATATTGCCAGTCCAGGTGAAGCGCGCCAGGTGAGCATTGACCGGTGGACCGAAGCAGTTGTTATTGCTCCCGTCTGAATTTCTGGCTCAAGTCTAACCATCCACTGTTGATTTTTGTTTTATTTCAGGTGGTCTGCTTGTTAGGTTGTCGTGGCTCAGGCTGGCAGCGGCCAGGTGGGTGTGAGTTTAAGTCAGTCCTGGTTTGGTTTTGCTGGGGAGGTGTACATTGTGAGTATGTTACAGCCTTGTTTTTTGTTTTTATTTTTAGGAGGTAAAGCGGGATCTTGGCAGTCCAGGACCAGCTGCCTAGGTGAGCATTGACTGGTGGATGGAAGTGGCTGTAATCGCTCAGGTCTCAATTTCTGGTGCACCTCTAAGCTTCTATTATTGTGTTTTAGGTGGTCCACTCTTCTTCTGCTGAAGTACCCTCTGCCATGAGATCATGAACTTGGGCACCTTTTTTTGTGAGCCCTTCAGAAGCATTACAGGACTGTGTGATCAAGCCTCAATTTCTCTGTTTGAAGCTGCTTTCCAGGTAGGCTTTGATAACAGCTGAGGAGTTGGGGAGGCAGGGAGGAGAGAGGGTCCTGTCAAGTTTCAGCACTGTCAAATCCCTTGTGTGTTCTTAATCCAGACCTACCCCAGGATGATGGCATGACTCTCCAAGCACGGCTGAGGCAGCGGGCTTGAGGGCCTGGGCGTTCTCAAGAGATGGTGAGTAGCAGAATTGTTGGGGTTTGGGCGCTGTGCTGCTAAGATCACACAGTGATGTTTGCTTTTCTTTATTGCAGCTGACTAAGAGAGAGCAGCCTGGTGTTACCAGGAATTTCCCTGAGGGAGAGCCAGCCTTCCTTTTCACCTGCCTGGACTCTGCATCTTCAGATGTCTGAGAGATAAGTGGAGGGCTCCGAGCCACGGAGGGGACGAAAGTGGGGGGCCGGGTCGGCTTTCAACCGGGAGTGGTTTTTCAGTTGGGTTTGGAGCTGGGGTTGTCCAGGAAGCGGCCCCTTAGGCTTCCTACAGGGAAAGTCTCCCTTTTGATCTCACCACTGAGGTGTGCAGGGCAGAGCAGTCCCGGTGCTTGTCGTGTCCCTCGTTTGTTGCGCACTCTTTGTTTCATGTCTTTTGCCTTAGCCCTTCAAGGGGCCTACCAAAAACCCTGGCATCCCTCTTAGCCTCTTAGGACTCTCAGTTCCTCGGCCAGGTGCCGATGTCCTCGGACCATCGACTCGGGAGCTCGGGCAGGCATGGGCATCGTATCTCTCTTCAGAAGCATCCAGTCCAATGTCTTTCCAGGTCTTGTTCTGAGCTGTACTGACAGCCGAGCACCACCAGCATCCATTCCGGTGGATTAGGACTTGTAAGAATGCAAAGCTAGGTAGCAGAGTGTGACCGGAGCATTCTCGAGCGTCCATCTTTGCGGTTCTTGGGATAATTCATCCCCTTAGCATCTTTTTTCCTGCAGGTTTCTCTGAGCCCGGTCAGCTCTCCTTTCAGCTTACCTCGGTCATCTGCTCCCGAGTTCTCTCGGTCCTCAGGGTCATTCCTCTCATCGAGAGTTTTCTTTCCCTGTCGCGTCCCTTTGTTTGTTGCGTCTTGTGTCACGGGTGTGGGTGTGTATTTGGCCCGGAGCTGCTCTGCCCTGCAGCACAGCTGGGTGTAGGGGTAGTAGGACAAATTTGAAATGCAGGGTGCATTGGCTTCTAGGTGGGATCTGTAGATTGACCCAAGATGTCTGGAGCTGTCAAGTTATCCTGCAGCCCTTTGACTCTTGTCCTAACTTTCTTTCAGATGCAGATGGATTAACCCTGTGGCAGAGCAGCCCCTGTGGGATTCATCGGTTCCCCCGAGAAGGTCAGTCCCTGTCGGTCTTTGCAGGGGAGGTGTAAATGGTGGCTCTGATACAGCCCTGACCTTTGTCTTTGTTTTTAGGAGCTTATGCAGGATATTGGCAGTCCAGGAGAAGCGCGCCAGGTGAGCATTCACTGGTGGACAGCAGCTGTTGTTGTTGCTCCGCTCTCCATTTCTGGCTCAAGTCTAACCATCCACTGTTGATTTTTGTTTTATTTCAGGTGGTCTGCTTGTGAGGTTGTCGTGGCTCAGGCTGGCAGCGGCCAGGTGGGTGTGAGTTTAAGTCAGTCCCAGTTTGGTTTTGCCAGGGGGATGTACATTGTGACTCTGCTACAGCCTTGTTTTTTGTTTTTATTTTTAGGAGGTAAAGCGGGAGCTTGGCAGTCCAGGATCAGCTGCCTAGGTGAGCATTAACTGGTGGATGGAAGCTGCTGTCATTGCTCAGGTCTCAATTTCTGGTGTAACTCTAACATCCACTGTTTAATTTACTTTCATTTTAGGTGGTCCACTTGCAAGATTTCCTGGTCCTGGATGCCAGTGACTTGGTGGGTATCAGCTTGAGCTTTATGTATTACTGAGTTCTGTTAGATTGTGGTGATTGTGTTTTCTCAGTGACTCAGCCTGCTGTTTTCTTTGTGTCTTTGCAGGTGCTGCTACTGTCCTACACATGCCAAGGATTAGGGGCAAGCGGGTAAGTTGGCTTTTAGGCATTAGGGGTGATCCATAGGCATGGGGTGTGTAGCAGCATGCTAAATGTGTACCTTTTCCTTTTGCAGGTACCCTCTGGGTAGACTGTGGAGCCAAATCAGTATCTGAGGTGAGTTGGGGCAGAGGTGCTTGGAAAGCCTGGGGATTAGTTTCCTGTCACACAATTTTCACAGTTTGTACTTTGTTGTCTTAGGTATTGAGAGGAGGTGCAGAGCCTAAGTTTGGATACGGCAGCGCCGAAGTCCTCGGAGGATGGATTTTGTCCGCTCGTCTTCCAAAAGATAAGTGTTGGGGTTTGTGTTTGGGTGCAGGGGAAAAAACTTTGGAAGTGGGAGGCAATTTCACATTAGCTTAGAAGAGAGGGCCCTAGTGGGTTGGGTCCCTCTGAAGTAATGGGAGAGGGTTTCCACTCGGTCTCGCCGGAGCATTTGCCAGGCAGGGCAGTTCAGCATTCTAGCGTGTTTTGCGTCGTCAGCAGTCTTTGAGTCTCGGCGGCGTAGCGGACGTGTTCACCCGACGAGGTTGCCTTTCATCCGGAGGCATCGCCACGGTCACCCGGCAGTCATCGCTTTCTTCACTCGGCTTCCCGAGCTTCTGGAGCGTCCTCTTAACAGCTTAGGCACTTAGTCTAGTGAGCAGTTTTGTTTGTATTGACTTGGAACTGACTATGTTTGTCTTGGAAGTGACTATGTTTGTTTTGTATTGCAAGTGACTATGTTTGTTTTGTATTGCCAGTGACTATGTTTGTATTGCATTGCCAGTGACTCTGTATTGTATTGCATTGCCAGTGACTCTGTATTGTATTGCATTGCCAGTGACTCTGTATTGT
Source organism: Chamaea fasciata (assembly GCF_029207755.1). Classification (NCBI taxonomy): domain Eukaryota; kingdom Metazoa; phylum Chordata; class Aves; order Passeriformes; family Sylviidae; genus Chamaea; species Chamaea fasciata. The sequence continues at coordinate 108,392 of NW_027094387.1, forward strand.
ATTGCCAGTGACTCTGTTTGTATTGTATTGCCAGTGACTCTGTTTGTATTGTATTGCCTGTGACTCTGTTTGTATTGTATTGCCTGTGACTCTGTTTGTATTGCACTGCCAGTGACTCTGTTTGTATTGCC